>NC_079516.1:19465610-19595610 GCF_000801105.2 Raphanus sativus
AACCCCTAAACTAAAATGACTAAATTAACTTACTAACCACGTTATAAAATCAAATTATACTTCAATAGTGTTTACTATACACAGAAATGAACACGCCTAGGTAATTTTAAAAATTTTCAAAAACGGTTTTAATGCTTTCCAAAATCTAACCCTAAGAACACATACAATACTACAACATATGTTGATGAAACATAAACTAAAGAATATCATGACTCACTACTTTCACTCATCTGGGCTGAAAACAATTGAAATTTGTTATATATTAATTTATATCTCTTAAGACATATGTTAATTACATAATTCCAATTTTTCACTTATCAATATATTTTTTACAAAATTTTTAAATTATGTTTAAGAATAACTGTCCAGACGACTTAAATTAAAGTCGTCTGGACGACTTATTTTCAAGTCGTCTGTTTACAGACGACTTGCGAGGGGTAGAAACGTAAAAAAAAATCCGTTTTTTTTGTTTGTTCACAAGGAGATAGTTGTAATTTCAATAGCCTTTTAGGTTACTTTTGCCTTTGACCCAAGTTGGGGTACTCTTTTGGGTTTGACTCCAAGTTTTGAGTCACAATTGGTAATTAGCTCAAAAAAAATTCAGTTATGTATATATATATTGTGGACATAGAATCTAACTGAATTTGAAACATTGTGAAAAAGGTTTAAAATATCGCATAAGAAAAGAAAAAGAGAGTATACGAACAAAGAAAGATCGATGGCTAGAGTCCAGCATAAACGAGCATAAGTATGGTACTACAGAACCTATCTCTTTGAGAAAACCAGCGGGAGCTTGATATGATTAAGACAAGAGGTTAGATAAGTAACTCGGCCCAAGTTTTGTTGCGTTTTGTCTACTCCGGAGGTAGGGCTCCGTTCGGTCCAGCTTCTTGTTTTGAGGTTTGGTTAAATGGGTGTAACGGTCACGGCTCTCGGAGCTAGAGGCGGCAATCTCTAGTTTTTTTTGCTGAACGACGGCATCGTCGACTCGCGACTCTACCTCGTGCCGCCGGTGTGGGTCTCTTCTCAGCGTCTTGCGGGTTCGTGTTTGGTATTCTTCTTAGCGGAGTTGTCGGGTTAATCTTCGAAGAAGCTGTAAGTTCGTACCGTGGTATCCAGGGTTTGAGGACGCCTTTCTCCCGGTGGCTCGTGGCAACCAAGTTGCTTCTCTCCGCTCTCTGCTTTGTTAGGTCCGAGCGTCTCTCGCTCTCTCTCCGTTTCACCCTAGTCCGTAATGCTTGTTGGTGGTTTTGGTAATTGATTGTCTGTGTAGTTGATATCTCATGTTATTTCCGCTACTAGTCTATCATTGTAATTTCTGTCAAAAACAAAAAAAATAGTATAAAATTTAACATTTTACCCCAAAAAAAAAAGGTTAGATAAGTACTTGCAAAGCGATGGATTATTAAAGCAATGACTGAGGAAGCTGTTAGAAGGGAGGAGGCCCTGGGGACACTATAGATGAGATTGCAAAAACATGGAACCACGTCAAAGGGTTGAATGGCTCGAGGTGTCAGTTTGAAAGCTTCTTCTTGGTTTATGGGAAGGATTTATTTTGTATAATACTCCCTCTATTTTAAAATATTTTATGTTATAAAATTTTCATAGTTAGTAAAGAAACATATCTAATTTTAATTATCATTTCGTAATTAACTATTTTCCATAATTTTAATTAATATAATTTTAGTAAATATAATTATGTTTTTAAAGTTCACAATTTACGATTAATTAATACATTGAAATTTTTTAAAATATATATTTTTTTAAATGAATTTTTTTCTTAAACAAGTATCTCTTCGGAACAGAGGGATTATGATTTTTTCATACGTTATAAAAAAGTCTTGAAATACTTTTTAGCTCTGTGTAAAACCCCTTTGTATCAGAAACATAAGATCCATGTTAATTTCAAAAAGTTAAATAATTTTGTTTAAATAATTCCCACTTCTACTCCATTTATGCTCCATGTAGTTTTCTTTTCATAATGGAGCACAAGCGATCGCTTCTTTTTTATTAATCAGTTGTTTGAAAGCCATCAATGTACGGCAAAAAGAACACTATAATGTGTCGGTCGGTCATGTGCACATGACCTCCCCTCGTAATAAAATATATTTAAACTGATAAATTAGCCGGTTACTGCAGAATACAGATTCACGTGTACATGAGATATTGTAAGAGTGATTAACATCACTTGTCTTAATAACCCCTCTCAATCTCCTGTAATAATCATAAATCAATGCGTGACTCGAGAGTACATTCATGTTATGTTAATTATTGTTGTCAACATCTTTCACCGAAATGAAAACTCATTGATGGGAGGCCACCTGCATTGTAAAGTAATGATACATCATCACACATGTAGTAAAATGTGCATGCACTAGTTGAATGAGAGGCCACCTATATTTTGACAGATTTTTTTCTTTTCTTTGAGAAAACACCTATATTTTTACAGTTTCACTCATCGTATATATAACAAAACTACATTAACCAAATGTTACTTTTGAAAAAAAACTAATTATATTCAACATGTTGAAGCTTATCTATGAAGAAAAAAGGAACAAAAGCTTACAGCCTTTCTTTTTTCTCTCTCTCTTTTGCTGTTTTTAAAAGAATTTTATTTAGGTATATGCCAATTTGCCATTTTTTGCATCTTGTCAGCACCCAGTATCCACCATGAATTAAAAAGCTTAAAGTGGCCTTCGGTTTATCCTTTATTTGCAATATTACTCCTTACATTTAATAAAAGTTACATTCACAAACCCCAACTTATGAATTTCAAACCGACTTGTAAACGATTATATTAAATAAAAGGACAAAATTTACAAATAGAAATGTTTTAGGGGCTAATTTGTTATTAAACTCTCTTGTCTCTATCTCTCTCCTCCAAACAAGAACCAATCTTCTTCTTCTTCTTCTTCTTTCTACTTTCTCCTCATTGACTCCATTTTTGAAAAAAAAACTCCTGATTTTCTTTTTAGCCGAATCTCATACTCTCTCTCTCTCCCCTCCCTCCTTCGGATTCCCTCTTCCACTAATCCTCGCCTCCTTAATCGGACCTTCGAAATCCCTTTTTTTGGGTGGGTGTGTCTTTCTTTATTCAATCGAAACTCCAATCCGATTTCAACCTTTCTTGGAATCTCCGTCTTCTTCCAAAAAGCTTCTTCATCGGAGAGACAAGACACCTAATCACAAACTCCTAATTAGACCTATCTTAGATAGGTCAATCAATCAACAAGTACTTGGGGGAAGACTGTGTTGCTGTTTTTGTTTGTTTGTTGTGGCATTTTGATATTTGTGCAAGAAAGAAAGAGAGAGGAGAGATGTTGGGAGCTGGATGTCAGTTGACGAGAGGCGGGCGACACGGGGAAGACCCTTTTTATTACAGCTCAGCCAAAGGAGGAGCTCGTAAGCCCAATAATAATCACCACCGCGCCGCCGATCAGCTGCTGCGTAGAGCTCAGAGCGACGTCTCTAATGGCCGATCAGCTAATAATAACCCCAAGGAACAACAACGTCGAGAAGAAGAAGAAGAAGGCGAGAAGGAGTCTCCTTCTGGGCCGACTAATCTTGAACGTTTCTTAGAGTCGGTCACACCTTCTGTGCCGGCCCAGTACTTACCCAAGGTTTTGTTTTAACATGTCAACACACGTTTTATTTTTCTTAAATAATAAAAAGATCGTTCCTTTATGAGGACCCAGTAGCTATAACGTTGATGGGTTATCTATGCAGACGTCGTTACGGGAGAGAAAAGCTGATGGTGATGATAAAGTTCCTTACTTTGTGCTTGGAGATATCTGGGAGTCGTTTGCGGAGTGGAGTGCTTACGGGGCAGGAGTGCCTCTTGTTTTGAATAACAAGGATCGTGTTATTCAGTACTATGTGCCTTCCTTGTCAGGGATTCAAATATACGCTGATACTCACGCGTTGAGTTCGTCTCTTAAAGCAAGGTAATGTATATTGTCTGAATCTGTTGAAACTTTTAATAGTGTTTGGGGTTTTGTTAACACTTCTCTTATGGGTATGGCAGACGGCCTGGTGATGGTAGCGATGATTCTAGTAGCGATGTTAGCACGGATAGTGATTCTGAACGGGTTACTGCAAGGATGGATCATGTTTCGTTGAGAGATCAGCATCTGGAAGACTCTTCGAGTGATGACGGTGAACGTTTAGGATCTCAAGGTCGTTTGATGTTTGAGTATCTCGAAAGAGACCTTCCTTACATCCGTGAGCCTCTAGCTGATAAGGTTTGTGTGTTAGTTTCTTTACTAGAACCTTGAATTGCATATAAGAATTATGAAGGCATGCTAAACAGTAAAATGAACTCTATAGGATTCTCTGAAACTTACAATTTTGATAGGCGTTGGTCATCATCATATCTGCTCTTTTATGCTTAGTGCTCTGAAGTTTTTTTCTCAAAACATCATTCTTTTGCTAAAGTTTTTTTTTTTTTGGTCAATTCTTTTGCTAAAGTTATGACTGTGAGTGGTTGGCAAATCGTTTGTGGGTCAACTTTTGGATGATCATCTAATCAGAAATGTTCAGTGTGGTCAGGAATTGTTATGGTCATCCACATAAACCAGATCACATTCTAAACTCACTGCTCACAAGACATAGGAACTTGTGTGAGTCTGTTGCTCTGACTCCTCATTTCTGACTATTGCCTATGTTGCCTTACAGGTATCTGACCTCGCTGCTCGGTTTCCTGAGCTGAAGACGCTAAGAAGCTGTGACTTACTTTCTTCAAGCTGGTTTTCCGTGGCATGGTATTATTATTTGTACTTTTGAGTGCTGTTTCGTGCTGCCAATATCCTGTCATGCTTCTGAGAATCCATTATATACTTTACAGGTACCCAATTTACAAAATACCCACAGGACCTACAGTTAAGGATCTGGATGCTTGCTTCTTGACGTATCATTCCCTTCACACACCCTTTGCAGGTAAAACAAAACTGTCATTCTGTTAAAACAAGCAACACTTTAGATTTACACGGTTGCTATGATCAAGAGAGTGCTTGCTTAGGACTTTATCTAATCAGCAGGGCTAATTTTTATGACGATATACTTGACTGAATCCAGTTTGTTCCATTATTACACTATTGATCACTTTGACAAACATAACTAGATGTGTGTTCATGAGAAGAGTTTGAGACAGTTACTAGGGGGAATCAATCATTTTTGAGTGTTTGGTAGATAGATCTTAATGACAGCGTTTGGTCTTTGTAGGTCCAAGCATTGCACAACCAATGAGCCTTGTGCAGTCCATAGAGAGTGAGAAGATGTCATTGCCAGTTTTTGGGCTCGCTTCATACAAGTTCAGAGGTTTTGTATGGACACAAAATGGAGGCTCTGAGCACCAGCTAGTGAACTCTCTCTTCCAAGCTGCTGACAAGTTGCTGCGGTCATGTCATGTTAGCCATCCTGATTTCCTCTTCTTCTGCCGCCGCTGATATGATAACTTTTAGTACGATTTAAAAAAAGGAAGTTTCTCGATGAGGAACACAGTCAAAATGAATTTGTGAAAACAATTTTAGTGGTTCACAAAGAGTTTGATATATTAAACTCAAGCTGTTGATGGTTGGTCTCAGACCTAAAGTTGCTTTATCTGTAAGTTATAGATAAACGAGTTTTGTTTTTGTCAGGTTATGTATGTGGATCATGGGCTAACCTTTTTGTTGTATACCAATACATACCATTGTTGTCTGCAATAGAAACTGTTGGAGTTAATGTGAATATGTTCAGTTCAAACTACCATTCAAATTATGCTGAATTGAGTCAACTCTGTCAAGACGAGGATAAATGTTGATGCTGGTTAGAAATTATTACTATTTACTGTATCCCATGTGTCTATGGAGAAGAAGCAGAAAATCTGCTGCTGCTGGAGAAAGAGAGAAGTAACTATCGAGAAGCAAAGATGTTGCTGATCCAAGAGAAAGAGCGAGGTGACATTGAAGAAGCTGAGATGCTGCTGCTGGAGAAAGAGCGAAGTGACTGTGAATAACTGGTTGGTAATCTGAAAATTGTTGTGTTTTGTATCAGTGATCAACTAAAATTAGTCTTTCCCATAAAATTAATGTTCCTTTCATTTTTGTTTGCATAAATATTGCGTATGCTTTTCTCTTTTTTGAATAAAGAAAAGTGTAAGAACTTTAGGTGCATCATGGAATCCAAGTGTTTAAAGATGTAAGTGATCTTTCAATCTTTACACCTCTTTGTTCATAATGCCAAAAAGTTATCTTCTTGTGGTTGCTTCAACTCAATAGATACCGTGGCTGCCTTACTTCTGGCTGTTATTGCAGTGCCCCATGTTGGTGTCACGATTGCCACAACCCTAGCTTACAACATTAGAAAGGCAACATAGGCTATCGTAAAGGAAAACATTTGGTCTTTTTTTTTGTAGATCTTATAACAATTACTATTGTTTGTCATACCTGGTGTTTTCAGAAATGGATTTATCAAATGTTGATTAAAATTTATCTGTGAGTGAGTTTTATACATTTTGTTCGCATTTAACTGTTAATCTTCCACGTAAAAGCATACTTACATTTACCAATTATAAATGGTTCACAATAAGTGAAGTCAAACAACACCAAAGAAAATTAATGAGGGATTCTAAGAAATTACGAGTGAAGTTTAAGAGAAGAACAACTTGAGTCTGATATATAGTTCACACAGCCCCCGAAAGAATGATGACGATTTAAAAGATAAATCCAAATTATTACTCTCATTGTTTTATAAAGAATGTCATTTAGTTTTCTTATTTTATTTTATCTCAAAATAAATATCATTATATATTTTTAACATAAATTTTCATACAACCGCCATGATTCAATCAATTTTAATTTTAGTAAAGATCAACCGAACTTGATGTAAAATTGTACATTAAAGTTATTAAATCTTTAAAACAACACAAAGGTAAAGTAGAAGAATTTAAGAATATTTTATATTCTTATATGACTTATGTGTGTCTTGGTTTAATACAAAGTTCAAGTTCATTTAATGTTTTAGATTCTAATATAAAAGACGATACCTTGATGACTCGGTTTGGATTAAAATCATTAGAATTTGGGTGTATTGATAATATTATATCCTTATCATTTTAGTATTAATGTATTTCTCTATATTTGGTTAATATTTACTACATAACTACATATAAATAAAGAATAGAGAAAGACATAATTCTTATTCTCATTAGCAAATGTATATAAACTACATGTTCCTTTTTTATAACGATTAACGTGATAAAACAATAAAAAAGAAAGAAAGACATTTGATTCCTCTCCATCAAAAGAATATTGAAGGTGGAAGGTTAAGGATACAGAAAATCAATTGGTGCATTGATTTCAATTTATCATCATTAAGCATGGATTAAAGGTTAGTGTTTCTTCTTTTTTCTCTAAAAAGTATTAGAGTTGAATTAATCTAAACTAGAATATGGTCTTGGATAGATTTCATAATAGAAATCATAAAAGTTAATCTTACATTCTCCACCAAAGCCTTACTCAGATTGACTCCTTACAACCAGTAAAGTTTATGATTCATCATTTCCTTCATTTCTCTCTCGTTCTCGGTCATCAACTCATCCAATTACCTATGATTCAGTGCAACTGTAGTACAGTTTATTATCTAAACTACATAGATTTATCAATATAAAATTCTAATTGACATTATTTGTTTTCTTAATCTTTTCTAATCGACCATATAAGCCAAGCCAAAACAAGAAACAAAGAAACATGAATCTCTTTACCTCTCTCTTGAAACCGCCTACTATGTTTAAAGTTGCAAACTGGTCTACACAGAACTCTCGCCACAATAATTCATTGAGGAAAACATTTTCTTTCAAGTTGTCGTAGTTTCACCAGTTCTTGCGAAGACCAACACTAGAGACAGAGAAAAAGAAAACAAACATAATGAGTCTTACCTCTCTGTTATTAACCTTCTTCTTTTCTAGTTCCCTTTTAAATTTTACCAAATATTTATTTCAGTGTACCAAATCATTTATTTCAATTTGAAACCTTTCGATTTTTTTTAATTATGCCGTTCTTTTCTTCCTTTTTTTTGTCTATCCCTATATTATTTTGATAGTATAATGTCTTGTCGATTGAAAGTCTGGTTATCTACCATATCCCGGTTTAATCATCTTTTTAGTTTAGCTCCTTTCAATTTTTTTAACTTGTATGCCGGTTCGGCTATACCAATCTTAAACCCGTTTGGAAATCTGGATATCCAGCCGCCCTTTGCTCATATGCTCCTCTTGTCTTGTATTTTCAAGGTGGTTTTGTATCTGGTTCTCGGGGTTACGCTGCCAAACCCGATTTTCTATATCAACAATACTACTACAGATAGAATCTCTACATCATTAAATCGAAGCTCAACTAATTATTACATAGACACAAAGTTGGATATTATTACATTTCTAACCCATATTGATCCCACATAATTTAATACATTTCTGTTCAAACTAATTAAGCTAGCGTTTTAAATTCTGCTTTATCCATTTTGTAAACAGCAAACGCATATAAAAAGATGAGCATGCAGTACTTGCTTGGAAAACATTTTTTTTTACTTTTTACTTTACGTTGACATGTTTTAGCAAAAAAAACTTTACGTTGACATACAAACAATTTTAAATACATCCACCGAATTCCAGATTTACGAATAGTTTTATTAGAGGACATACATTGTAAGTCTTCTCAATTTTTAGTGTACTTGGATTTTGGTCATTTATTTAAGAAAGCCACCGCGTGAGATGTGGTTAATTATATAGTATCTTATTACTTAGTAGTAGCAGAAATTATTCAGAAAAGGAAAAAAAAAGGAAAAAACAACAGAAACGTGTTCCAAAAGAAATAAAGAAAAGGAAAAACGTAAAAAGTGAGGGTATCCATCCACAGTGGCCAGTTCTATAAATTGGAGGCAGGAGAAAGAAGAAACGAAGACGACATAGATCGAGGAGTTTATAGATCAGAGACAATTCATCATCAATGGAGGGGGGAAAAGGCAAGTTAGTTTTGTCGTCGTCGTCAGAGAAAGGAACTGAAGAGACGTCAGTGTTACAGAGAAGCGAAGATCGTGTTGGATAAGCTTCAATGGTTACTTGGTAACCAAGTTATTCTTTATGTTAAGTTGAATAACATTAGAATTAGGATAAAGACAAGTTTACTTTTCTATAGGTTTAGGATTAAGTTAAGTTTCCTAATCACATTGTAATAGGTTAATCTAAGACCCTATATATAGAGATCTATAATGTAAGATGATCTCAAGAAGTTAAGAGTTTAATAAAACGAAGAAACTGTTTTATTAACAAGCTTTGCATATCACACATTCGATCCTTAGGCGACTTTATTTGGTATCAGAGCTTAGGTTTTTGTGTGAGTGTGAAATCGAGAAGTTGTATCCATGGCTGATACAAAAGCTTTAACATAGATGAAGCCACTAGGAAGAAGAGAAGACTTTCCGAGTACTGTAATCTATCCGATGCTCAATACGACAAACTACACTGTTTGGGCAAAGAGGATGAAGATTCTGTTAAAGGTTCACAAAGTTTGGGGTGCAGTAGACCCAGGCACTAACGACGAAGAAAGAAACGACCTCGCAACGGGACTTCTGTTCGGTTCAATACCTGAAGCGATGGTTTTACAAGCCGGAGAAGATGACTCCCCTAAAGTTATATGGGAAGCCATTAAAACCAGAAACCTTGGTGTTGAACGCGTTAAAGAAGCTCGTCTACTAACGCTGATGAATGAATTCGATCGATTAAGTATGGAAAACTCGGACAGTATAGATAACTTCACGAGTAAGTTAACAGAGCTTGCATCAAAAGCGTCCTCGTTGGGACAGAGCATTGATCAACCAAAGCTCGTGAAGAAACTTCTCAACAGTCTACCAATGAAATTCATTCACATGACAGCATCAATAGAGCAGATGCTTGATCTAAGCAAAACCTCGTTCGAAGATATTATTGGAAGACTCAAAGCATATGAAGAACGAGTCAAAGGCAAAACTGCATATGATAACCAAAACAATATGTTGTTCTCAAGTACTGAAACATCAAACGATCAGAACTCGAGAGGCAGAGAAAGAGGATCATATCGTGGTCGTGGTCAAGGAAACAGAGGTAGAGGACGAGGAAGAAGCAACACTGGCGAGGGGAACAAAGAGAAGAGAGACTACTCCCAGATCACATGCTTCAATTGTAAGAAGAAGGGACACTTCAAATCCGTGTGTCCTGAGAAGAAAGAAGAGAAACAAGAGCTCAACAAGACAGAGACGGAGGTAGCAGAAGCTGCGTTATACATGCATCAAGTTGTGTATCTCAACGAAGAAAAAGTCTTACCGAATTCACTAGAGCCAAGCAAGAAAGAAGATGGTATATGGTATCTAGACAACGGTGCGAGCAATCACATGACTGGTGAAAGATCTTACTTCTCAGAGCTCAACGAGAACATCAAAGGAAAAGTCAAGTTCGGAGACGGCTCATATGTAGATATAAACAGCAAAGGATCTATCCTCTTTGATGAGTTACAAACTTATTAAAAGATCAATTCCTATAAAATCCTCAAGATGATGAGTTACAAACTTATTAAAAGATCAATTCCTACTGAAAATTTACTTTGCTGAAGTTAGTTTACTAGAAATTGATGGATTCCAAGTTTTTTTTTTAATTTTAATAATGCTTGATTTTAAAAAAAAATATTGATGGATTCCAAATTTTATTGTCAAATTAATAATGAGAATTCATAACGTTTTAGAGAGTGTATATTCAATCCCAAAAATAGGATCTCAAATGAATGTATAGCGAATTATACTTGATGTATCGAAGGATCTTATGAGCTGCCTTAAGATGTATATTCGTAGGAGAAGCTATGAACTGTCTTAGACAGTGTACAATAAACGTTTTATCCGGTCGTGTTATTGTCAAATAGAGACGACCACCAATCAAAGCATGATAACTATACGGATCCGGAAGAGTGGTGCATGAGTCTTTACTCAGTTTTACCGAAGGATCCATAGGTACTAAACTTTATCTAATTAGCAGGGCTAATCTTTACTGACATTCTACTTGACTGAATCCAATTTGTTCATTGGTGCATGCATGTCTAGTGTAGGATCATTTTACTATTGATCACTTTCACAAACATAACTAGATGCGTGTTCATGAGAAGAGTTCGAGACGGTTGCTGCGGAATCAATCATTTTTGATGCTCTTGCTTAACTCCTGTAAATTCAAAAGGAACAGAGTTTATCTCCCAATCTATCAACATATCAAGAACAACAAACAGATTTGAGGAGGGTATTCAAATTAATAAAGCGTCATACCTCACAAGATTCATGAGAATCCTCAGGTTATCCCTTGAGCTCACATATTCCGACACCACAGCTGAGTTTGCGAAATGGTGATGGAGATGCAAAAGCGAATGTTGCGAACAACGAGATTATTAATCCCAAGCGAATGTTGCGTCCAGTGGGGAGAAGTCACTTTTGGTGTAATCCCAAAATTATTAATTTATAGAGGTTTGTATGTACATGTGTACTAATTCTGACCAATAAAATAGGTCTGGGATTTGGTAAATACTAAATAGAAAAAACTAGAAAATTCAATATGTGATATAGACTTGCATGTATGGGTATTTTAAGAAAAAGTAACAGTGTCAAATAATGAATTTAGGTAGTTACTTAATTATGAAGTTTACCCTGTGTAGGAGTTGCAAATACTCAAGAAAGAAACATATAGCTACTCTTTTGCTGAGATAAATGTATTTTTTTCAATTCCTACAGGCTACGTTGTCCGGCGAATATCCATTGATTTATTAGATGGAAATTTTGCCCCATCGTTTCAACGGTTTGGATTAAGTAAACATCTTATTTTCTTCTTGACATTTTCTTCTCCGTAAGATCAAGCACTCATCAAAAATTTAAACTTATAATTGATTGGAAAAAGATGATATGATGATGGTACACCATAATTTATTTGTGATCATATTTTACCACTAAGTTATAAATTAATCTTAATATAATTATATTTGTGTCAAAATAAGATAATTCAACTTAAATTTTCTGAATTGGTTTAAATTTTATTTTAACTGGTTTAAACTTTAATTGGATAACCCAAAAATTAATTAATAAAATAGTTTGGTTGCTATCTTATTTTAATTCGTAAAAATATAGACTTGAATTTATTATATATTTTACATATTAAAATGTAAAAATTGTCTATGTATGACTTTTATCTATCATCTAGAACGTAACTTAGACTATCATATAAAAATGTATTGTCAAATGCTAATATTTGTACTTATATGTAAAAGTATATTATATTTCATATTATTGTATAGTATATCTCTACTTATACTATAACTTTTGAGTTATTTGTATTGTTCTCGAATGACCAAAAAATTATATCAAAATGGTAAGTATATTAATCTTATGATCAGGTCAGATTTATATAATAGTAGGGAAAACCTAGCGGCAAGACATTAACACTAATATAATAAAACTAGATTTTGATCCTTGCAACCACGTGAATGTTTCATTTTATTTATATATATATTTATAGATATTTGTGTTTACATAATTAATGGTATATATTGATGTTAAATATATATTTAAATGTTTATATAATTATTTTAAATACAATAATTTTATATTTTATATGTCGTAATTAACCATTTGATCCTGAATTGCGGTAAAAGTTGGATTTGAGTTAAACCGGCAAGCAAGGTCAAAAACTTATCAAACTCGTTAAAATTGGTGACTCGGTTCAATATTAAGACCCTTTTTTTTTAAATTCAATTTGAAATTTTAAAAAATTGCAAATTTTAGGAAGATTTTATAAAAAGTTAATATTATTTTTTAATATCTATGTAAATAAATTAGTTTCCAATATATTTCTATATTATTTTTGGAGTTTTAGTTTTATTTGTATATCATTTGTAGATTATATCAGTGACATAAAATTTTACAAAAATGATTTGGACCGATCTGACCACTGATCTAGTTACAATGCGTAGTCATGTTCTGTCCGGTTTTTTTAAAATATTGATATTTTAGTATTAATTATTCATAAATATTAAAATATTGTGAACAGAAAATCAGGAAATAATATATTTTAAACCTAGATTGGATGTGTAAACTCAAGGAAACAAAGAAGACTCATGAATTATATGACTCTAGATCAAGTGACAATGTTCAGTTAAAAAAAAATATATATGACAATGGTTATCACATCGAAGACACTTGCACTATATGACTTTCGATCAAAATCAAATCATATGGCAATGTTTATCACGTACGTACATTTTATATAGAGTATGATAATGCACGTTTTATTGGGTGAATCTATCTATAATAATAAAGTAGACTTGAACTCTCCTCATGAAGCCACTTCAACAGAAAGTGTTTTAAATTTGGACACGTGTTCTTTTTTTTTGCTTTCAGCGATTTCGCTTCTTTTTTTCTTCTATTTGGGCTCTTAACTTCTTTCTTTTCTATTTGAGCTCTTAATTTTTGTTTGTTTGTTGGGCTATTCCAAAAAATGTCATTTGGCCCATTTTCTATTAGAGTTTTATTCTGTTACGTCACACTGTTCTTCTGTCGCTATCGTCTGAAACCGTCGATTTTACTCTTGGCCTCCACTATGGCGATTAATTAATTGGCTTTAATGGTGGCATTCAAACAAATTCATCCAACGCTTTCTCATCCGTCCAACCTCCCTCTCTTTGTAACCAAATTCTTGCGAACCCAAACAAGCTTCTCGAGAAGTCTCTTTTTGCTTTCAATTTTTTTCTCTTTGTAAGTGTTTATACAATCACAGTGAATTCTCAACTTCTTCTGTCTGAGCTTCACATGAATTGAGTTTACTTAGCACAAGAAGAGAAATTGAGTTTCTTAGGTTTGATGGAATGCTGGCTCAGAAAGCAAGAGAAAAGGTCTTACTTGATTTCAATGAAACCAAACAGAAAATAGTAAGTTGATGGATTGTTTCTAACAAAACTTCAGATGCTTTTTATTGGAACAGAGATCTTAAAAAGTTTTCAATTTTTATGCTTCTATAGCTTCTGCTTATGTCTCTGAAAGCTGGAGGAGTTGGTCTGAACGTCTTCTTAACGGTACTATGTCTATGAAAGCTTGCGGTTAAACTATTATTGATAATGAAGAAATGGTGATGCTGATGATATCTTCTTGATTTCTTGAAACATTTAGATTCATGGTGGACTCTGACTATGGAAGAGGACGCAATCATGAGAATCCATCGCATAGAGCAGAAAAGAATCGTATGTCCAAAGATTTCTGTTATTTTATTTAGATCATATTTCAAAAGTTCACATGTAGAGTACAATTCCCTTATAACCCGTCAAATACTTGAAAGACAAAGAGATTAGCTCCATGTTTCCTTTTTTCGTATGATGCAACGGCGTGAAACCGAAAATAGATTCGCCCAACTAGGAAAGAGAAACTTGGTGATGACGTGAGTCTATACAGCTTATCCATACTGTTGTTGTTTTTATTTGTTGGTAATTGTTTCTTACTTCGCTGAGACATGTTTTCTGCTCCAGCTAGAGGATTTGGAGAAAGAAACATCAAAATGGTGCAGAGAAATTACATGGAACAGCCCTTCTATGCTTTGTGTGCATGAAGAAAGACTCAGTGATGGGAATGGCAGACTTCAGGTATGTCTTTTCCTCATACTGGTTAGTAGTCGTGACAGGTTCATTATAAAAGGGTTTACAAACTTTTTTACTGCAGGGGCTAAATTATGTATAATCTTGATAATTAACGAAATGCATATTAATTAATTAGTTCATGGAAATGAAAATATTATTTCAATCCCTTGACTCGGCTTCCCTAGATTCACACAAGTTACGATTATGAAAATGAAAACAGCCTTCTCTTCTTGGTTTCAAGAATCAGAAGCACTAAATTGCTTTTGGTTATCTTTGTTTTAGTGTCAGAAACCATTTTCGATTTTTGTTATTTTTCTCTGTATCATATCTTCAAAAGGATTTACAGGATAACGTCCCCTGAAAAGCTCAATCCAACTGCGGACTCTTACACCAACCACGTAGGTTCTCCAATTTAAGTTTTAAAGCACAATGCCAGTAACTGGTTTTACTAACCTTCCAGTCTCTTTATCTTGAAGATGGAGTTTTGAGTGGTTTGGATACAACAACATGAGTCACTTGCTGCTTGGTCTATATTCGAGTCAATTTTCTTACTTTGTATCTTGGTTATCGAATTCAGTTTATATCTCGAGATTCTAAACATTCTTCTATCTTTTTGGGACTGTGGCAGGAGGTTTCCTTCATCATTTGTGAGTGTATCAAATATGGACATTATCATTAAGGAGGCTAGCGCAAAGGAAACCACTAACGTCAAAGTTCAAACAGCTACACATGGTATGTATTTTTCCTGGATTTTTTTTTGTCACTGGTATTTTTCCTGGATAAGACTTATGGATATGTATAAGCAGACTCTTATTTCTTTACAACTTTATGTGAAGATAGAAAATAAAGTTGGAATGAACAATGAACATGCCTGTAAAACTGACGGAAGAGTATTTATAGAGAATTAACCCTGAACAGGCAAACTGTATTGAAGAAGTATCAGATCAACTGAGAGGTTTACATGGTCAAGCTACCACGGCGATGCTGCAGCTTCCTGAACCTGTCGCCAAAACTCTACCAAATGGTGTAAGAGTTCTACTTGGTAAGCCATACTAAGACACATTCTAACATTTTCCCTCCTCACATTTGCAATGTTGTTGTTCTCAGCTTTCAGGGGAATCTGAATCGATATTCTTCATGATATCTTAATGTAAATTATCTTTTCCATCTTTGACAATTTACTGTAAATGTAACTTAACTCTTCCAGTGCTGTAAAATTTCACAATAAGTCCATTCTCTGTTATTAATTTTCACAATAGAAAGCAACCTCAGCCGTATGTTTCGTAGACATCATTGGTTTTTTTTTGGTGAAATCAAGTCCACCTTCAATGACTTATAAGTCCATTATCTGTTATAGAAAAGAAAATTTGTAACTCAACCACATTATAACTTTCGTTTCCAAAATATACGCCAATAAAACACAATTATGTAAATCTAATGTTAGTTGTTAATGTAGATGCACAATCAAAATTTGATTTATGGAATGTAACCATTTGTATGCGTGTACAATTTATTTATAAGGTGAAAATTTTAAAGATCTATAGATTGCATCATTGCAAGTTGAACAAAATGCATACTGAACGTCAAGAGAAAAGGGGGGTAAACTCTACGCAGCGTAAAATGAAACACAGTTGTAATGTAGAGATGCTGAAGTGCGTGGGCCATCAAGTGCCAATGTTCAGTGAGGAAAGTGCCAGCATAGGGGCCGTTGGCCTTGTTATCTTCATGACTTCATCCCACGTCATCGTTGGGTTAGATGACTTACCATTAGCCCCGTTTGCCTGGAAATTTTCAGTAAGAAGTGAGAGAGTTTTCAGTGTCCCGAGAGTTGTGTAGAGTTGTGTAGTTTTTGAGAAATTTAATTACCTCCACATAGTTGTCCATCAGCTCAATAACTTGTCGTCCAATAGGCTCCGCACCGGAGTCTCCAAGAAGCACAAAAGTTGCTTTGTCTCCATTACCGTGTACAAATATTTCCACTCTGTATCTGTGAATTAATTTAGAGACGACATGGAGCTAACTTTAACATACACGTGGAGATAGTACTAATACAAAAGTAAACTAAGGATACGTAAATTTAGATTATAACAAAACAGACAGCTAAAAATTTATTGATATTGAAGACAAACTAATAACAGTTGACGTAAAAGTTAAAATGAAGGATGCTATATTGTGACTGACGTAAGTGTATGTTGTGTTACTATTGTGATCAAGGCGACGACAGGGATAGATAGGCTAGCGTTGAACTTGTGGCGGAACTCTACCACAACGGTGTCGCAGAGGTAAACATTCAGGAACGGTCCTTTGCATTTGATGTTTATAAATCTGGATAAATCAAGCACAGGGATAAGTTCCTTTTAAACAAATAAGATACTTGACATGTGTTGCCCAAGAACAAAGTATGGCTTTATTAGTGCTGGCTAAAAGAATGAGATGAGATTATATATATTCTAAAATGTATATTGATAAAATGACCAAGAAAATCACCTTATCACAATAGACGTTTAGCTCTTCTCTGGTAATATATCAATATATCTTGAAAGACTGTAGGAGAAACAATCACATAGAATTAAAACCAAACTAACGATTCATGAAACACGAATTAGGTAGATAGATAAATATTACAAAAACATGAATCAATATATCTTGAAAGACTGTAGGAGAAACAATCACAGAGAATTAAAACCAAACTAACGATTCATGAAACACGAATTAGGTAGATAGATAAATATTACAAAAACATGAATCAATATATCTTGAAAGACTGTAGGAGAAACAATCACATAGAATTAAAACCAAACTAACGATTCATGAAACACGAATTAGGTAGATAGATAAATATTACAAAAACATGAATCAATATATCTTGAAAGACTGTAGGAGAAACAATCACAGAGAATTAAAACCAAACTAACGATTCATGAAACACGAATTAGGTAGGTAGACAAATTTTACAAAAACATGACATCTTTGTAGGAAGGTGTTTCAAATTGCGCCAAAAAGCGCATGGGATAAACGAAGCAGAAACAACAAAGTAACAATGAACCAAATCAGGCAGCCACAACGATGTCATCTCAGCATACTGAAAACGCTTAAATTTAGGATGATTAAAAAGGTGGGGGGTTTTTCTGATAAAAAAGGTGAGGGCTTTTGCGATTTACCATTAGCTGGAGCTGTCGCAAATGATTTTCCCATTGTTGTTAGCCATGGATGAGCTGAGTTATGATTGACGGATTTGTAGAGTGGAGGAGCAGAGAAGATATGACAGCAATTTATATGTTAAAGAAAGAAAGGGAGTTAGAACGAAACAATAAAGAAAATATTAAATAGCCTCATTGATTGATCAAGAGGACCAAACGGAACGGAGCTACAGAGCAACCCGTGAAGATGAAGAGGAAGAGTCGAAAAGAATCAGCCCTACGCTTCAGAAGAAATCAGGTTTATACGAAAATGGGCTTGAACTTGGTTATTTTAAGAGTAACTTGTCCCTGATTGGTTGATTTTTTATGCTGAGGATTAAGAGCTTTTGAGGATTATTAAGGCACTAGTATAGAGCCCATGCTACGCATGGGAATATTTTTTTGTTACAAAGAAAACCGAATTTCAATTATATAATTAAAGTTACTTGTATAATATAACTTTGATTTATCAGTGGGAGATTTATATATATATATAAACAAATCATTAACACACATTTATACATAATTAATTTGAAATGTGATTGACATCGGAAATGTCATTTCTTCATATCATCTTCTGGAGATGGCGTGAACTGAGTTTTTAGTTTGTTTTATTAAATGAAAACTGTTTTCTTGAAATATTATTTAAGGGTTTCAGGAAAAAAATAATCTAAAAATATTAATTATTTTCTGTTTTCATTAGTTATTAAAACAGCCTAGGAAATTTGTAAAAGAAAGGAAATTTGTAAAAGAAAACTTGAAAAAGTTCAAAATTAATAAAAGAAATGATTATAAATTTAATTTTAAAAATTAAAAAGTAAAAAAAAAAGTTATTGTTTACCTGAATTATGGATGGTCAAACGTTCTGCAACTCTGTCTATTCCATTCGTCTTCAACCTTCACCAACTTTACTCACGACATATATCATCCAAACTTTTCTTTGTTTGCTCATATCTTCTTTTCCTTTTTGTAGTTTTGATTTTTCATCATGCATGTCTGCAGCAAATTAAAATAGTTTTAAACACTGAACAATACAAAGATTATATAATGCTTTTATGGTTTTGTTTACTCAGAGTTTGTAGCATAAGTTTCATTGTTTCATATGAACTCATTATGAAACTTAGTGAGAAACCCATCATACAAAGTAATTCAGGTGATGAATGATAAAAGTTTCAAATTGATGCAGACAAAAGAAGACTATGAAGAAACCCCGTAAGAAGGAATATAGGTTTGTAATAGGCCCTAGTTTGTAACAGTTGGTCGATTGATTTTAGAGTTCCTGCGCAACAAAAAATAATTCATTTACGTGCAAAGTGGTGGAGATAGTGGGTTTGATTGAGGAACAGTTAAGATCAACTTTATTTTTCCGAGAAAAATTTAACTGTATTAATGGTCTACTTTAATTTTGAATTAAAATTATTTTGAATTTTAAGCCATGTGTCAGATTCTTATTCGCCATACTTGCGATTTAGTATATAAGGATATTCGGACATATTAATAGATTAGATAAATATATATTATTACGCAAATAAATATATTTATGGGCTGTTGTTAAAAAAAATAAAATAAATATATTTATGGGCTTCTATTTATACAGATTTACAATGCACGATTAGGACCTTGGGCCCAATAGAAAAATGCAAGATGGGGTTTATGAGCCCCCATTAAGTTTCTGCTTAACCCTAGTTTTGAGTGTGACTTATATACCTCGTAGCCGCACTGAAATTCATCTCTCCCTTTGTTTGATCTGCAAGAATCGGGAAAATGGCAGAGTCGAAGGTTGTAGTTCCAGAGTCAGTGCTGAAGAAGAGGAAGAGAGAGGAGGAGTGGGCTCTCGCTAAGAAACAGACCGCCGAAGCTGCCAAGAAGACCAACGCCGCCAACAGGAAGCTTATCTACAAAAGAGCCGAACAGTACGCCAAGGAGTACGCCGAGAAGGTAAACCCTTTTCTTCTTTTCTCTGATTTTGTATCGTGCTAGCTTAGGTTTGGTTGGTTCTGTGTTAAATGAATGAGCATTGTATTGTTGTATATAGGAGAAGGAGTTGATCTCGTTGAAACGTGAGGCTAAGCTTAAAGGTGGTTTCTATGTTGACCCTGAAGCGAAGCTCTTGTTCATCATCCGTATTCGTGGGTATGTTTTGTTGCGTTAGAGATGATTTTAGCATTTCGTTAGAGAACATGTGAATTGGTTTCTTATCTTTTGTTTTATTTGCAGTATTAATGCTATTGACCCAAAGACAAAGAAGATTCTTCAGCTTTTGCGTCTCAGACAGGTTTGTAGTAACCATACCATGTTATCCTTGTTAGGTCTTAGATTAGTGGGTTTATATTCTTCTGGTTTTGTTTGTTGTCGAGTTCTTCTCATTTTGGATATGTAAAAATGCAGATCTTCAACGGTGTGTTTCTGAAAGTCAACAAGGCTACAATGAACATGCTTCGTCGTGTTGAGCCTTATGTGACCTATGGGTATACACATCTGATCTTTTTTTTATGCCTATGTTAACAATTCTTGGTGACAGAGTTAGTGACCCTTTCTTTTCCTTTAATTCAGATTCCCTAACTTGAAGAGTGTTAAGGAATTAATCTACAAGAGAGGATACGGAAAGCTTAACTCCCAGAGGGTGGCTTTGACTGACAACTCCATCGTTGAGCAGGTTTTAAATCCTCCCTAAAGCTTTCTTTGAATGTTGTTATTCTGTTGTGAATTAAAAGTGATAGGTTTTTTTCTCTGTTCAGGCTTTGGGTAAACATGGGATCATCTGCACTGAGGATCTGATTCACGAGATTCTAACAGTTGGACCTCATTTCAAGGAGGCCAACAACTTCCTGTGGCCATTCCAGCTCAAGGCACCCCTCGGCGGTCTTAAGAAAAAGAGGAATCACTACGTTGAAGGTGGTGATGCCGGCAACCGTGAAAACTTCATCAATGAGCTTATCAGGAGGATGAATTAGAAGAGATGTCTGTCGTATTATCTATGAACTTGACTACTTCACCATGTGTTTGCTTCTGGATTTTGATATTTTCTCTTATGTTAAAAGACATTCGGAGCTTTCTCTGCTATTATTGTGTTTGGATTTTAGCGGTTGATGAACTTATTTTTTCTACGCATTATCAGTTCTTTAAGAAACAGTACATTTGAATCCAGCAAAGTGATCACTCTGTGAAAGCCAACTCGACTTGCTTTGATTTATTTGACGTCTGTATTTCAAGAGGCCACAATTCTATTTTGAGAGAAGGAATGGAACAATAGTTGTAAATTAATTTTAGAATTTTTTTTCTTCGTTATATATTTTTTTGCAACTGATTTTTTTCTGTATTAAGTAATGCAATTCAGTCTAATTCAATTTATTCGGGTTTGGAATTTTTTTTTTCCTGTGTGTTAAGTTATAACTTATAATTCTAGAATTTGTTTTTGATCATACATTTTTTTGTCGCGTGTATGTGCATACATTTTATGTGTAGATTGTAAGTCTAATCTAATTGTTCAGAATGTTTCTTGTTTACGTATTTGAAGCATCCTGATATTTTGTTCAAAAGATGATAGGAGGAAATAGTCGAGAAACGATGGCAGGTTTTGCAAAAGTAATGGCTGTGACCGGTTGTGAGATAAATACGAGATCTGAATTTCCAGGAGTGGACAGAGATAAGTGGAACAACACAGAGCAGAGAGAAGAAGTAAAGAGAAGCTTCGTGCACTAATAATTACGTGACTAATGATAAATGATCTATTTAATTATTTCTTAAATATGAATATCTCTGAGAATACATGATCAATGTGTAAGAAGATTTTATGAAGGAAATTATGTAAAATCAATAAACCAATAACAACACATTTATAAATAATGATAAATCAAGTATTTTCTTATATTTTTGAATAACACAAGATTTTTACTAATTTTGTAAAATGATGAATCCAGTAACACTAGATTTTCAAAAACTTTCAACTACTTATTTTAAATTCATAAACTAATAACACCAGACTCTAAAATAGTTTTGAAAACACTTAATGGAATAACACCAAAATTATAACAAAATACAAATCTTTTTAACTCTTTATAAATGTAGAATCCAATAACACCTCCTAATATTTGGTGATAATAATAGTTTAATTAAGATTTTAAAGCATGCCAAAGAAAGCTGACATGCATGAGAGATTAAATGGCAATTTCTCTTATATAATCCTCATTGAATATGTTTTATGGGATTGTAGGTCTGCTTAATATCAAAATCACAGCAAATAGCAATGTCTCTCGTGAATCAAATGCTTGGCCAAGGAGCAGGTGACATCATAACTTAGCATGTTCTTAATCAAATAGATAGTTTCTTATCCTTTACTTACTAGGACTTTGATATGAATCGAACTGTCCCAGTTTCAAAAAATATTAGAAATATAAGTAAAGCCTGACATCGATTTTAGGGGGAATATAATTTGATTTCTTACATTTCGATTAACCACATTTGGAATGTTGTTGCAGTGGCGGATTTATGTTTGTGGAAAAACAAGATAAAATCAGGCATCACACTTGTAATGGCCACATTTATCTGGTTCTTATTGGAGATCATGGAGACTCGATTTGTACCTTTTCTATGTTCAATCTTATTACTCTTGATGCTTCTTCTCTTCTTCTGGGTCAAGTTTGGACAACTCATTTTCACTAGGTGCTTATACACACACACACCCTCTTCTTCTTTTATAACGTAGGTGATCTGATCTAATCTAGTCCTTCTAATAGCAAATAACACTATAAGCTTAACGATATACATGCTGTGATATCTCAAATAGGAGACCTCTCACCCCTGAAGAAATCAAACTAGAAAATTCTCCAGTTAGAGTCTTATTTTCAAAGATCGAAGGCCTTTTCTTGATGCTTTACGAGATTTCATATGGGGAAGACATCAAAACCTTTCTCTCGGTGAATCTTCGTCACCACTCTATTTTTCTAGTTTACATACAAGACACATTTATTCACTTATTAAACTTCCAATGTATTCAGGCCATCCTTTATGTGGCTATCGTAGACACCGTTGGGAGCTACATCAACCTCCTCACAATGTTGTATATATGTAAGAAAATGTCAAAATGACCGGACAACCTGTCATCTCATTCTCTCTCTTTTATTTCTTAATATTGTTTCAATACGCACTCCTTCCAGGCTTGGTTTGCTCGATGACAATTCCAGTTTTGTACCTGCAATTTCAAGAGGTTATTGACAATTTCATTAGGAAGGTATCGGAAGAGAAGAACAAGTTACTTGAAGTACTTAAATCTAATGTTCTCAATAATATTCCTAGGGCCACCAAGGAGGAGTAGTACTAGGTCACTGGAGTTTACCGGATATACTGAAGCAGGCCATATATGCTTTTTTAAAAAATCTTCTCTCTATATCACTAACTTCTAGTTTATGTAGTAGTGTTAGTGACATTGGTAATGCAGTTTGATATTGCGAGTCTGGCAATAATCTGCTTAACAGTCTGATAGGTTTGTTTGTGGTTTTATATTCGATTAGGATGTAGCTTCCATGAAAAATACCTGATTTTTGCTGATTTGTGTTGCCATTATGCTGAAATAATGCTTTGGTTTTGAATAAGTGATATATCATAGTTTTTATAGGTTTTGATCATGATATAACTCCTATTTTATAGTTTTTATATTATGTTTTCTGTTATGAATATTGTGTGATGTCTATTATGTAATGTCTTAGATTTACTTGATTATCAAGTTTACTTGTTACCAAGTTCTACTTGGTCCCTAAGCTATTGTAATCTTATACTAAGTTCTACTTGGTCCCTAAGTTCTGTCTTATTCAATGAGTAATGGATCATTTATATAAGACAGACCAATTCATCTCTTCTCTTCTTTATTTACAACACGTTATCAGCACGAAGCTCTAGCGATTTTAAGCTAATATATATAGATTTATATTTCTTTTATTGTTTTAATCTATATTTAATCCTTCTTTAAATCATGTTTATTATCAATTTATAGTTTGTATGAATGGATTCATACACAGTATGAGCTTAGGAGCTTTAGTCGACAATATTGATCTATCTTTGTTTCAAGGAAAGAAAATCATTTGATTTAAAAGAGATCTTGTCGATGATAATAAGCTAATTTTCAAACCTTATTATGGTTTATATTCGTATATGTTCTTATGTGATGCTTATATTTTCTTGATTTCATCACGTTAGAATACATGTTTATCGTTTATTGTTAATTTTGCTTTCACTCGTAAGACTACACATATTAATGTTTTTTATTCATACGAGTGCATATTGCTTAATGATTAATATTTCTCAGCATATTAGTTTATATAGCTTAATGATTAATATTTCTCAGCATATTTTTTAATAACTTACGAAGTTATATAATTTCTTATGGTTGCATGTGGATGTGGATATAATTTCTTACGGCTGCATGTGGTCTTATGTGGCTGCATGTTAATATTTTTTTAGGGCTTACGAATGGTTTAGTAAATTACTGCTGCGTATAGATTATCAACTTATTTGCTTGAAATCTTGTATCAAAATTTGTTTTATATGACTTAAATTATTTGATATTAAAATATTGATGTTACTAATGTAATGGCCATGTTTTCATGAGCAATATTTTAAATAGTTCAGGTTTATATGTTCTCTTTATAAAAGAGAAGATTTTGCTTGAGATTGTAACTATCTGGACAATATAAAGTGTTCCAACAGCATCTATACGCCACATCTCCGATCTCCACTTATTGATATAAGTAATTTTTTCATGCTTCATATACAATGACAAGGTTAATAAACTTTTTCTCTTCCCCAGAGCAAGTGTTCATACAATACAGATTATTTTTCTCTCTAATCATTGGCGATATCCGGTGATCTAGTTTCCTTTTATATCTTTTTTCTCTTTCTTCTCTCACCGTTGAGTGGATTCAATTACCGGCTTATAGCTACGGTATCTTTTTTGGAAATATATTTCCAAATTTCCTAATCTACTCTCGTCTTACCTTACTTGCTCCCCAAGAAAATCTCCTTTTCTACACGTCTTTCCTTATTTGAGCTCGAGATTGATTTTATTTCCTTGTTAACATGATGTCATTAAAGATCAGTATTCAATTTTGCGCTATCAAAGGGAAATTCTCTCTGATTTGCTCAGACTTGCTCCCAAAGAATCACGGCTGCTTGCTCCTCTGTCGACGACGATGGCGGACCTTTTGCACCAGAGCCTCAAGTCAATGTCTATTGCCGATGAGGAAGAACCACTGACGCTTCCTGACAGCCCTAGGTTCAGGATTTTCGATGAAAATTCCACCAGCCTATTGGGTAGGTTGCTGAACCCGGATTGTCTAACACATGAGAAGAATGATCGAGTATATGCCGACGGCGTGGCGTGTTGTTGGAAGAGTCAGAGGCATAGCTCTCTCTAGAGATCGCTTTCAGTTCATCTTCCAGCGTGAAGAAGACCTCCTTACTGTGCTCAAGGACAGACCTTGGTCATATAATCACTGGACTATAGCTCTTGAACGATGGACGGCTGACCCTCCTCCTGACTTCTTGCGTTATATGGAGATCTGGATCAGAATCAAAAACATACCGATGAAGTTCTTCACTGGTGATACTATGCACAGACTGGCGTCCGAAATTGGTCATGTTGAGTTGGTGGCTTACGATCCTAAAGTCTCTCACACAAAGGACTACATCCGTGTTCTGATAACCTTTGATTCGGAGAATCCAGCTAAACCTTCTCGCAAGCTTACAGTGAGCAAGGACAAAACAGTTACAGTAGAGTTTGAGTATGAGAGGATCCATAAAAAATGCCATCATTGCTTCCGTCTTACTCATGAGAAGTTTAGATGCCCAGTATTGCAGAATGCTCCTAAACAGAACTCACAGACCGCTACTCCCTCATCTAGTGGTGAGAAATCCCCCTCAGAAATCATCCCAACCATTGCGAAGAAGGTGACTACTGAGGCTCCTCCTGGATTTCCTGTGATGTTCCCGGAACTTCCTCCTGAGGAACGAAAGGCTGCTCTACTCTACATATCTCACTCTGATGCTACTGAACGTCAAGCAAGGATAATGAGAGTCAGACAGGCTATAGAGGATCAAGGTCAGTCACATGTTGCCGCACCAGCGAGATTCACTTCGAATCTTGATAATGGTAAAGGCCATGTGTTCTGTTACCCGGAGTCAGATCATGATCACTCTCCTCCAGCTCGTCAGCGTGCTCGAACAACAGGCTCTCTGCCTTTGTTGGGAGATCAATATGATCAGGAAGGCTACTCTAAAACTGAAGGCTCTGGTATAGCAGGTGACTCAGCGCCTAATATCACTACGGGTTTTCAGATTGGTATGTCTTCACAGACTCCATCTGCCGGTGATAGTAAGGTCGTGAAAGTTGCTCGTCGTCGACCCCCCTCATGGAAGAGGAAAGCTCAGGCCCTGAAGTCTACCACTCGTATCATTTCTCCTTCTGATCAGGCGCCTATCCCTCCTGAGTCTGGTAGTAAGCGTAAGACTGAGTCTGCTTCTATGTCTCCGTCTAAGAAAAGTTCTACTCCAACAACCAATTCGGTGGCTTCCGGTTTGAAGCCGCTGCACATCCAATGAGTGTTTGGAGCTGGAACTGTCAAGGTGCAGGGAGCACTGAGACAGTTCAGAGTATTCGGGAAGTGAGACGAAAACACTTTCTGGATATTATGTTTTTGATGGAAACAAAGCAAAGGTTTGAGTATATGGAGTGGTTACGAAATGAGTTGGGTTACGACAAAATTTTTACAGTTGAGCCTCTGGGTCTAAGTGGAGGTTTGGCTGTTCTCTGGAAGAATAGTTATGATATTGAAATTCTTTCTGGAGATAAACAGATTATTGATATGAAGGTGCATTGTCAATCAATAGTCTTCTTTCTTTCATGTGTTTATGGTGATCCTGTGAGAGCTAGACGACAGGATGTATGGGATCGGTTGGTGGAGATTGGTATGAGGAGAAATGAAGCCTGGTTGCTTACCGGGGACTTTAACGAGTTAATGTCTAATGACGACAAACTCGGGGGAGCAGTACGTGAGGAGTCTACATTTTGGGGCTTCCGTAATATGGCCCATGACTGCAAAATCAGAGAGCTAAGGAGCTCTGGTAATGTTCTGTCTTGAGGAGGCTGGAGAGATGAAGTGTGGGTCCAGTGCCGCTTAGATAGATGCTTTGGGAATGATGAATGGTTCAACCTCTTCAGTGTCGATTATGGAGGCAAGTGGGGATCAGATCACAGACATCTACTGATAGGTTTTGTGCTGGAGTTGCGTGAACTGCAGAGAGGGCCTTTCTACCTAGATAACAGAATGTTCAAGAAAGAAGGTTTTGATGCAGCTATAGTCAAGGGATGGGGTGATATGGATTCACAAATCAGTCTTATGGACAGAATCTCTAGTTGCGGGAAAGAGATTTCTCGCTGGAAGAAATCTTCTGATTTGAACTCTCATGAGAAAATCCTGAGGCTTAAGGCAGCATATGAGCTTGAGGTTTCGAAGCTTAATCCTGTACGTTCTGTTATGAAAAGGATTAAACGTGAACTCTCTGCTGCTTACATTGAAGAGGAACAGTTCTGGAGGCAAAAGTGTAGAGAAGAATGGTTGAAAGAGGGTGATAGAAACACAAAGTATTTCCACAATGTGGTCAAAGGCCGTAAAGTGAGGAATAAGATTCTTATGCTCTTGACGAACTGGGTAATGAGCATTTCTCTGAAGGCTCTAAAGGGGAGATAGCAGTTGACTACTTCAGAGAGCTTTTTCTTAGCTCTAACCCTGCGGATATGGAGGCCCTCTTTGATGGTTTCCCAGCTCGTGTTACAGAGGAGATGAATTCTATGCTTTCGGCTCAAGTTACCCCGGAGGAGATACGCAAAGCTGCCATGAGCTTCAATGGAGGTAGTGCTCCTGGTGAAGATGAACTTACTGGTTCTTTCTACCATAAGTACTGGCATGTAGTTGGTCCTGCTCTCATCAAGGAGATATTAACTTTCTTCGAGACTGCAGTCATCCCGACAGGTTGGAATCACACGCAACTGAGCTTAATCCCGAAGATTTCCAACCCAGTTCGTATGCAGGATATGCGACCGATCAGTTTGTGTGCGGTTCAATATAAAATTATCTCGAAGATCATCTGCAATCGTCTCAAGATGGTTCTGCCAGACTTAGTGTCAGAGACACAAGGAGCTTTTGTTTCGGGTCGGCTTATATCCGATAACATTATTATCGCCCATGAAATGGTCCACTCTCTGCGGACTAATGATGGAGTTGCTGAAGATTTCATGGCGATAAAAACGGATATGTCCAAGGCATATGATCGCGTGGAGTGGTGCTTTTTGGAAACATTACTGGAGAAGTTCGGTTTTGACAGGGTCATAGTGCGATGGATCATGGCTTGTGTCAGTACAGTATCCTACTCAGTGCTGTTAAATGGGTCTTCTCATGGCTACATTAAACCAGAGCGTGGTCTCAGGCAGGGAGATCCCTTATCTCCTTTTCTCTTCTTCCTTTGTGCCGAGGCATTAGTGAATTGCTTAAACAACTCTGCGGCCTCTGGTTCCTTACATGGCATCGGCATTGGCTCATCAGGCCCGGAAGTTCATCACTTATTGTTCGCTGACGATAGCCTGTTGATATGCAGAGCTTCTCTATCAGAAGCTAATGAGATCATAGCTTGTCTTAAGCTGTATGGTGATGCGTTGGGACAGAGACTTAACCTTGATAAATCCTCTATTATCTTTGGTTCTAAAGTCCCTCCGGACATAAGGGTGGAGCTTAAAGCTATCTTAGGAATCGAGAAGGATGGAGGTGAAGGTACCTATCTCGGACTCCCAGAGTGCTTTAGTGGATCAAAGAGGAAGCTCCTTAGCTTTTTGAAAGAGAAGCTACAAGGACGTTTGAATGGGTGGTTCTCTAAGTCTCTCTCTCAAGGGGGAAAAGAGATTCTATTAAAGTCTATCTGCTTAGCTCTACCTATATATGCAATGTCATGCTTCCGTCTTCCTAAAGATACATGCGCTAATCTAAGAAGTGCGATGATAGAGTTCTGGTGGAGTAGTGGCACCAATCAGAAAAAGATTGCATGGATAGCTTGGCAGAAGTTATGCAGGTCAAAGGATAAGGGAGGTTTGGGTTTTAAGGATCTTGAGAAGTTTAACCAATCCTTATTAGCTAAACAAGCTGCTAGGATTATGGAAAATCCAAACTCGCTTGTTGCCCAAGTACTAAAGCAACGTTACTTCCGGAACAACACCTTCATGGAGAGTTCTATAGGTTCTAGACCGTCGTTTGCTTGGAGGAGTCTGCTACATGGCAGAGCGTTCTTGCAACAGGGTTTAGTTACTAAGATTGGTAACGGTTCCTCCACGAATGTATGGTGGGATAAATGGATTATAGACTATGTTCCTCGAAATCCAGAATATAGACCAGACTCTGTGGTTGATCTTACTCTGAAAGTTGAGGATTTACTGGACCACAACACTGGAGCTTGGAACAAAGACTTAGTCAAGCAAACTTTCAGTCAAAAGGAAGCTGCAATTATTCTTAAGATGCAACCTCGCCTATCTCAACCGGATTGTGTGGTGTGGGGTTTCACTAAAAGTGGAGCTTATTCCTCTAAAAGTGGTTATGATCTGCTGGAAACTTTAGAGGATTTGGAGTCTCTACCATTGTCGGCTACATCTCCTTTGGAACAACGACTATGGAAATCTATATGGAAAGCAAAAACTACACCTAAGTTGCATCATTTTCTCTGGCGAATTCTCTCTGGTGCCTTGGATGTCAAAGAGAGATTACGCTCGAGAGGCATCAATATTGACGCTACTTGCTCCTCCTGTGGTAGTGGACGAGAAGATATTAATCATGTCCTCTTCCACTGTCGATTTGCTCGGGAGGTCTGGTCTCTATCATCGGTTCCTATGCCTCCATCAGGATCTTGGTCTAACTCGGTTTTCTTGAACATCTATCATTTGGTGGAATGTAGCAAGAAGAAATCACTATCTCCTAATGCAGGGTTAGTCTTTCCTTGGCTACTGTGGCATATATGGAAAGCTAGGAACCTCTTTTGCTTTGAGTATAAACGTCTGGATCCTGCCATTGTGTTGGATAAAGCCATTATGGAAGCTGAGGTTTGGAGAGAGATTCAGGATCCCCACCGCTCTGATGCAGTCCCAAATCGTGATCATACCTCTAATGTGGTTGGCTGGTCTAAACCCCCAGCTGGTTGGATCAAATGCAATGTTGCTTCTTCGTGGTCAAACAGTTCAGCCAATAGTGGTGGAGCTTGGGTTGTACGTAACAGAGAAGGCAAGACCCTTCTGCATAGTAGAAGATCTTTCTCCAATGTGGCTAACCCACTTTTTACAGACCTCTGCTCTCTGAGGTGGGCCATTGAATCTATGCGTAGTCATCAATTGGATAGGATCATCATTGAGACGTCGTCTTCCACCCTTAGAGATGCTTTCCTCAAACCGTCTCCTCACTCTCCTACGGGTCCCCTGATAGCAAATATACTCTACCTTCTTCAAGGATTTGCAGAGTAAAGGGTGGAACATGTGGCTCCAGTGTGTAATAAAGTGGCGTCTTTGATCGCTGAGAGTGTCACCAAGGATCTACACTTTCAGTCTTACGTTGCTTCCGAAGGTCCCTCCTGGTTACAACATCTTTTACGTCAAGAAGAAGGGAGCTCTCGTTAAGTTCTCTCTTCGGCCTAACTTGATCCTGAAGATAGGTTTTTCTGCTGCACTGCCTATTGGTGGTTTTATTTCCCTTTTTTCTTTATCTTCTTCTGTTATTCTGTTATTTTTCCTTTGTTTCTTTGTTTCTTTGCCTAGTTTTCTTTGTATTTTTCCTGAGGCTTGCCTCAGCTTGGGTCTTTTGACCCTTGCTCTTGAATGATAAACTCAGTGTTAAAAAAAAAAACTTTTTATTAGGTAAAATACTTTACGTGGAAGTTAATACGTGTAATAACCTATTTAGTAAATTTATTTATTGAATTCAAACCTTGTTAAATAGCATAAAATTCTAGTCCATATAATAGTTATTGTTAGAGTATTATTTATTTCTTGATATAATAATATTCTTATGATAATACATATTTCTATATAATTTGAAATATTTTTTTATATTTCTTTACTATTATATATGAGAGTTTTAAGTTTAAGGTTTGACCTTGTAAGATCCACAAATTTTGGACAATAATCCAAAGAAAGGTATGATCATCTGAATGTGATTTCCTAAAGTTCATTATGCATGTATATTGCATCTAAAGATTACAAGACTTGAAATCTGTAAATAAAGCTCTACTATGTTAGATGTTGTGTGTAAAAGTAAAATTTCTTGAAGAATTTTTTTACACAAGTAATAATGTCCAGTAGACACATTGAGAAAAGAAGTGAAAGAAGTTTATAACTGTGTTTTGTCTCTTTGAGATTGAAAAACAAAATGAGCTATTGATATAAGTGATAAATCAAGTGATTATGATCCTTTCTCTAAAAGAGAACAAGGAATTTTATATTGAGAAATAAAATCCACATAAATAGTCAAGAAAGTGAACATAAAAATGAATGTGGATAGAAATAAGGTCAAGATTCAAAGAGTTTTTTTTTAGAACTCATACTCTCACTTGAAGTTGAGAAAATAAAGATGGTAATAAAGAATCATCTAAGATATGGTTAGTCATCTATAGATGAAATAAAATTATTGTGAGTACAATACAATGTGGTATAGATCTTATAGAATGTTCAAGAGGAGGATATGAATACTCTAGAAGAGTACATAATACTATTGTATATAAGAATGCAATTTAAAATCCTTATATTATATTCTTATAAGTCTCAAAAGTTAAAAGGATCTAGGAAAGAATACATGATCCATGTATGGTATGTTGTTGATTCAAAATGAGATTCTTTCGAGATTGATAAACATGTAGTATTCTCATCTAGAGGGGAAGAGTTAAAGAATCTCACATTTTATATTAAGTGAAACATCCAGAAGATTATGTTTATACTAAAATTAAGATTGATAAATCCTTCTTAAAGTAAATCCATAGAGATTTGAGACAAATTATGCAAAGACACTAAGCGAAAGAAATGTTAAGTTCTTCACAATCATAAATTATTTTCAAGGTAGTAAAAGTATTGTTGAAAATGTCTACATCCTATTATAGATTGTACTACACAAAGATTAATGTAATACCAGAAGTTTACAAAATACTTGGCATGAACCAGTTATACCATTTTGGTTCAGTAACAATGCGAATAATACTTAAAAGATTTATGTGAATAATCACCTGAAGAACAAGAAGATTCTTCCGAATGATTTTTACATATGTTGCTTGCTCATACGATAAAATGGTAATAAAGTTTTCACCAGTCAAAGAAAAAATATTGGCATGAATAAAAGAGATGTTGGTGAAATGATCACCTACCATGTATCTTTATAATATTTGATGAATTCATGTCTTAACGTCTTTGACGACTATAACAAATTCACTGGGATAAGTGCTAAAATATTTGAGAAGCACTAATTCGCATCAAGCCAACAAGTAATCACTAGTTCTCCCCACCATTGTTATTGGGTTAGAAACCAACCATCTTCGTCTAAGAATTCTGGATGTACAATATACATTCCAGTTGCTATACGCAGATCTTAATTAAAATGTGTTTTCAAATGAGTTTGGTAATATATGTTGGATATGAATCTCCATTGATGATTAAGAATATTCAGCAATCCCCGAAAGATATAAGTAAGGCTCTATATGAATGCTAAAAGTGAATTAGTATTTCCAACACAAGGGGGAGAAAACAAACAGCTGGAATAAGTTGAATGAATTATCATTAATCCGCGGATTAAAGAGAATGTGAAATATAGTCCAAAAGATAATTCAATTACAAAGCTTAGTAAATCAGTTGTCAGACACATTGACGACTGACCCACATAAATAGAGTGATAAAGTCACAATACCAGCTGTCAATGCTCCAATAAGAATTGATGTTCTAGAAGAAAAATATCAAACTGCTAGTCACGCCTGTAGCGTGGTATACAAATTGGTTCCAAAGATAAGAATCCTCGTAAATGGAAAGGTGCATAAATATAATGGTCAAGAGGAAATAAAGTTTTTGAATGATCTACAGAAGAGACATTAAACATGACTAAAAAAAATTTTGGTACTTGAGACAATGAAGAGATCTCAATAGTTGATGTCATGTATGAAATAAAATGGAATTGATAAGCAAATTGATGTCGATGATATTTATGCATGCAAAGTAGCAGTTGATATGATAAATGAGAAAGAGGATCATGAAAGAAAGTCTATTGAAAAGTGTACACAAAGAAATGATTGGTCAAATCAGAAAGATACAATAGACAAATATATAGACTTCTTGCGAAATAGAGAACTATTTGAACTAAAAAGGTGTAAAATAAGTGAGATGTAAATGAGCCATTGCAGACAAAGAATGATCAATATGAAATTGATTGTGAAGAGTTGTTGCAACTACTTTCAAGTTCCTTATAGTCTGGTAATAAAAGAAAAACTTGAATTATACAATCAACTTTGAAAATGTTAATCCCTGAAAGATTGAATCCATAAAGGATTGATGGTATCAAAATCATGTTCTTCAGAACTCTCCCTATTTGGTCGAATTGAAAAAATATTTTATGGGATATATGAAACATTATAAGGTTAACAAATGTATTCATTTGTATTTATCAAGATATTATGAATCAATAGAATCATTGATCTGAATATAAAATACAAACTATTGGAGAGTTATAACATATTCTTTGAAAAGACTATATTGTTATGTGTTCCAAACAAGACATCTAGAATAAGAGATGTTATCTTAAAGATCCTTAAAGATTTTAAGATGATTATATATATGGCTGGTCCTTAAGTACCATACTTAAGAAAATTATTAATCTCTTTCATAATTGAAAGATGTAATTTCATATGACAAGAAAGAAAGTCACAATAGTAACTATTATAGTTACAAATGAATAAGTCGTATGTACGAGACGAATGTCCAGACGATTGTATATAAAAAATTTGATTTGAAGTCCAAATAGACCAAGAAAATATTGTCTAAGTCAAAAGAGAATTATGGATAAGGAGTCTAAAGACCCTAGATATCATAATAGAAATAATTAGAGTTTATGCTGTTAAACTCAATTCTCTGAAGAGATTTATTTTGATTGGAAATGCATATCCTGAAGATATTATTTCGAGGGGAAGACATATGATAGTTGTGTGGTTGTACTCTTTTTCTTTAGGATAGCTTTTTATCTCACTGAGTTTTTCGATGACAAGATTTTAACGAGACAACAAAGAACATACAAAAGATAGATACTCAAAGAGAATGTTACAATTTGAGAGATGACAATCTATCACTGTTCTAAAGTTTTTGAGATAAAGAGAATCTAAGAAAATGATCAAGTCATACAAGACTCAGGCACTATCGAAGAATGACAATGTCAGTGTGCTACATGTTTGTACAAGTGACAGTTTAGCTGATTAATTCAAGAAGACGTTACCCACTGCTATTTCCTAGAAGATAATTCTTCTTATCGGAATACGTTGTCTCAAAGATCTCGACGTATTTGCACATGAGGGGAAGTCATTACGCTTTGCACTTTTTTCCCCTTAACCATGGTTTTTCCCATTAGGTTTTCCCGGTGGAGTTTTTAACGAGACAGCATCTACGGCGTTTTGAAAGCACATGTATAATAGACATCAAGAGGAAATGTTATGAATATTGTGTGATGTCTATTATGGAATGTATTAGATTTACTTGATTATCAAGTTTACTTGTTCACTAAATCCTACTTGATCCCCAAACTATTGTAATCCTGTATAAAGGATCCATTATTCATTGAATAAGATAGACCAATTCTTCTCTTCTCTTCTCTTCTCTTCTCTTCTTCACTTCCAACATTTTCAAGTTTCTTTCAGGGTTTTTACAGATTTAGATACACTTTGAATGAATTTGGAGATTATGAATCTTGAATCTTAAAGAGAAACTAGATTTTGACCCGCCCTTAAAAGGGCGGGTATATTCTTTTATTTTAAATTTAATTTTTATATTTTTTTTTTTCTGATTATATTTTTATTTTTCTAATTATATTTGTGTATAAATTTAGATCAAAATATATTATAATTTAAAAATTAATCCGGTATACGCACGGTTAAAACTGAGTTGCGGGTCGAACTCGCCCCGCTGACCCACCAACCCGCGGATTTTCAACTTTGTTTTGGTTGAAAAATAAAAATATGATCCGCACAACCTGCAAACAAATAATATTGTACATTCATCTGCTCCGCTTAATTTTGTGGTTATCCGTAGGTTGTATACATATTTTAAAAATCATTATTTAATTTAATTACTATAAAAGTATATTTATAATAAAAAATTTATACATGATTTAAATTTTAAATTATTATTTTTAAATTCTTGTATTTAAAAAAGTATTTAATTTTTAAATTTTTATTTTTTAAATAATTTGCGGGTCGACGGGTAGCCGCGATCCAAAATCCACCAATTCATACTAAGCCCGCATAAAAAAATTCATAACCCGCATCCGCAAATCAATTTTTCAAAAGTTGGACGAAAAATAATTAGTTAGTGAAAGAATTCAACAATTTTTTTAAATAATTTTTTTTGGTAGTGATTTTCCTTTTAATAATATAGATGAGGTACAATGTTGTTTTAAATTAATTCCACACCATCTATTCGATACAAAAAATTATATAAACATTAGTAATAGAAACAGAGGTTTATACAAATCTTTCTTACGCACATATTTAAAATGTTAGAAGTCAACGGTTTAGATTATAGTAATATTTAAAGTCAATAATAGTAATAGGCTTTATTTAAATGAAGGAGAATCTTATTAAGTTGTTATAAAATATGTTAGTTATAAGATTTTGTTATATGTAATAGGTTGGATTAAAAAAATGAAAGAGTCTAAAACAACTTGTATAAGTTGATTTTTCAAGACTGTTTCCCTTTTAATAACATAGATGTGAATTGAATGGTTTAGTAGTTTTGATATTTCGAATAGATTGGTTTAATAGTCTGGGCCATGTCATTGATTTAAAGTCCACAAAAGGTGTTAAGGAGTTAAAGGCCACGATTTTTTGGTCATCATAATTGAAACTATTTAAGACAAAACTACTGTGTTTTGATGGCAGTGGCAAGAAGTGGTAATATTTGTGCAAAATTAAGGGAACAGAGTTATTTGTACTTCAGTATTAATATTTTAGATAAAGACAAAAAGATTAATTTGATGTCAAACTATGAAGATGGTGCGGACTGACTCCAGCATTGGTGTCGGTCTGCACCCACGTGTTATTAGCAAACCGACATGATTTATCAAATATTCAAAAATTGCAAAGGGTCTAGAATTTTTTAATAGTTGCACAAAAATCTTGAGACATAGTTTATCTATATTTTTGATAGATAGAAAATTGGGTATAAATAAATTAATTGACAAAATGGGTTAATAGATTTGGTTTGGTTGTCTAATAGATAATGAGTTTTCAGTAGCCAACCAATAAAATTTTATAATCAACATAAACTTAAATCAAATATATAAAAATGATCAAACCAAATTTCTATCGATTTTACTAAACCAAGTATTATTTGTTTTTCTCTATATCAATTTAACCCAAATGTCTCAAATATATAAACATAATATTTGGTTTTTTATATAAACATTATTTTGTTTTTTTATTAAAACAAATCTAATCATGTATTTTCTTTTGCCAACTGCAAAATTGAGTTTTTCACAAAACCAATAAAATCATATTTTCACCAAAATCCCAAAATTGTGTTTCTCGTTAAAATCACAAAATTATTTATTTTTTCAAAATAAAAAAAAATTGATTTTTTCCAATATTGTAAAATAGTGTTTTCCACCAAAAAATATGTTTTATCTCCACAAATTACAAAATCAAATTTCCCACCAAAGTCACAAAATAATATCTTCCCGCTAAATGCAAAATAGTGTTGTCCCGTCAAAATATAAAAATCATGTTTTCTCCCCAAAACCTCAAAGTTTTTTGTTTCTCACCAGAACCGTAAAATCGTGTTTCCTGCCAAAACCTTATTATCGTATTTTCTAGCCAAAACCACAAAATCACGATAAAATACAAAATTATGTTTTTAAAAACACTGTAATTGAGTTTTCCCATCAAAATCACAATATTTTCTTGCAAAACCCACAAAATCGAGATTTCATCCAAAAACCAAAAATCAAAATTTCTCACCAAAACCGCGAATAGAATCCTGCCAAAATTGAAAATTTTTGTTTTATACCATTATCACAATATTGTATTTTTCACGAAAACCATAAAACACTGTTAGCCCAAAATAAACAATGTTTTATGCTTAAGCCCAAAAAGTAATATTTTTTTGCTTAACAATTTAAATTATAAAATTAGTATTCATGGTTTAACCATTTAAAAAGATTAACAAATTAATTTAAATGAGTTATGGATCGATACAATCCATTTCAAATGGTATGGATCAATCCATAATTCATATAAACTTAAAACAATTTTGATATAGTTAGTTTACTTTGCGTTTTGTTTATCCATTTTGACATCCATACATGAATCCATTGATTTTAAATGATATTTACACCATTTAATATAATAATTTTGCATTTATCTAATGTATAAGGGAAAATAATGAAGTGTTGAAAAATATAAATGGGAAAGGAAATGAAATATTTGTTTGAAAATTAAGAAGGAAACGAATCTGCATATGAAACTTTACTTTTGGATTCATACTTTGTATTTAGATTCATATAATACATATATACTATTGAGGAAAGAAATCAACTGAAAAATGTAACATATTGTTGACCAAACAAAACAAAGATAATGATTATCAGCAAAGTTATCGCATGGAGGAAAGAAGGTTACCAGATTTTTGTATGCCAATGTCTATATAATGCATGCTATTCTCAACAACTTAAGAATATACTGGGTTCATATTTAGATAACGTGAGTACGCATGTCCGTATATGTCTATGCTTGCTGTTTTGTTTGTTTCTCTTTTCACGTTGCTTGTGATTTCTCATAATTATAGAATTTGTTTGTTTTCTAATTATATTTTGTATTTATAACGTGTATGTGCATATATGTTCATGTGTAGCTTGTAAATATGTAATATAGTTGTTTAGAATGTTCCTTCTTTATCGATTTGAAGCGTCTAGATATTTTGTCCAAAGATGTATAGCTGTAAATCGTTCGTATATAAGGAATAAGTTCAACTTTAATTACTCAATAGAATTTTCTTTTGAGATTGGTTAACTAACATCGAAATGAACTGGTAGGCTGAACAAAATTGAATATTATATGTTTTATGACCATGTTCGTTATAGGAGGGAACGAGCCCCGTTTGGAACAATTAATTAAATATGCTATAAGTTTTTAGCCTTGATATAGTTAAACTGAGAGTTAAATTATGCCAAAGAAAGCTGACATCCATGAGAGACAAAATGGTATTTACACATAAAATCCTGATTGACTATGTTTTATAGAGGTCGCAGGTCTCCCTAATCCTATAATCACAACAAAAAGCAATGTCTCTCGTGGATCAAATACTTGGCCGAGGAGCAGGTGACAGCATAATAATCTACTAATCATGCTTTTATTTAAATTTTTCTTTCTTCACATTTATTAGTAAATGAGTAAGACCTGATATTGATTTTATGGGGAATATAAATTGATTTTTCACATTTAGATTAACGCATTTGGAATATTGTTGCAGTGGCGGAGTTCTGTTTGTGGAAAAACAAGATAATATCAGGCATCGTACTTGTAATGGCCACAATTAGCTGGTGCATATTGGAGATCATGGAGACCCGACTTGTACAGTTCCTATGTTCAATCTGGTTACTCTTGATGCTGCTTCTCTTCATCTGGGTCAAGTTTGGACAGCTCCTTTTCACTCGGTACTTACCAATACACACTCTATCGTCTATTTTTTTTTAAAACATAGGTGATCCAGATCCAGCCCTTATGAGAACAAATAACATTATAAGCTAAATTATATATATGATATGATATCTCAAACAGGAGACCTCCCACTCCTGAAGAAATCAGAAAGAGAGGTACCCCATTTAGAGTCTTATTTCTAAGGACCGAACGTCTTTTCTTGAGGCTTTACGTGATTGCATATGGCGAAGACATTAAAACCTCTCTCTGGGTGAATCTTTGCTACCACTCAACAATACCTATTTCCTAATTTTCATACAAAAATCCTTTGTTCAATTATTAAACTTTCTTTGTATGGTAGGCCATCCTTTATGTGGCCATCATACACACCATTGGGAGCAAAATCAACCTCCTCACAATTTTGTATATATGTAAGCAGATCTCCTTATTACCTTGCAAGCTGTCATTTCATTCTCTCTCTTTAATTTTCTAATGTTTTGTTGATACACATCTTCCAGGTCTGGTCAGCTCGATGACGATTCCAGTTTTGTACCTGAAAAATCAAGTGGTCATTGACAATTTCATTGGGGAGCTATCAGAAGTGAAGAACAAGACACTTCAAATATTCCAATCCAGGGTCACCAAGAAAAAGAATGTGACGCCTCAAACCCCCACAGCTAATGCTAATGGATCATCCACGTCCATGGCCAATGGACCATTCACGTCTACTGCTAATAGACTATTTACGTCTACAGCTAATAGACCATCTACATCCATGGCTAGTGGGCCATCCACGTCCACGGCTAATGTACCATCCACATCCACGGCCAATGGACCATCCACGCCCACGACTAATGGACCATCCACGTCTATGGCTAATGAACCACCTGCACCGACGGCTAATGAACCACACACACCCACGGCTAGTGGACCATCTGCGCCCATGGCTAATGGACCACCCGCATCCACGGTTAATGGGTCATCAACGGCTAATGAGCCATCGGATAATGATGGGCCAAGCCGTCACTCGGTCCGTAGGTTCCGTCTGTTCCGACGGTCGGTGCGTTAACTAAAGCAAACCATATATGCTTTATTATCATTGTTGAGCTTGTTTGATAGAAGGGGTACTTGGACACTATATCATCGTTCAAAAAGAAAAGAAAAAAAAAGACACTATATCTTTTTGTATTTATAAATCCGTAGATGATCATAAATCCAATTAAATCTGAAACTTGCAATGATAATATTAAGAAAACAATCTAGATAATGAACCAACTCATGAGAATGTAAAATGTTTAATAAACAAAGAAGGAAGATTACTTCTTTGCCGAACCTCTCAAGAATGTATGGGTCAATCTACACTTTAATACAATATAAAAGAAGTTCACTTTCTGTCTTTTATTTTTCTTCTTTTTCTAAAAAACACATAAACATTGTTACTATGCAGTAAATAGGAGAAACAATAATCTATCTATCTATCTATTATAATAGAGTTGAATTTTGATCTCTCCATAATCATCCACCTGGAACATAGCATGGAGCAATTAGTGACCAGGGCCGAGTTTGGGGAAAACGGCCAATTCCACCATGAACTTTACCTCTCCATTGTTTTTATACACGAACTATCGGATTAAGACCAAAACCACCACGAACTATTTTTTTTTTTTGAATTTCAACCATAAACTTTGTCAATTTGGTTAATTGCTACATAACCGAATCTGATTTCGGTTTACCTAGCTTCGGGTGATGATAATGAAAATTTTCCGAAATCTGTAGGTTAACCCCATATAAAACAACATAGTTTTGTTTTCGGTTACACACGAGCCTGTAATAGGTTTGGTCGGTTTAATGTCAAACCAATTTAAAAAAAAATTAAAACAACTTAGTTTTGTTATCTTAACTTAACACATATTTTTTTTAAAAAAAAATAGGGTTTGTCGTGAATCACAGAAACAAAACGAAGAAGAAGAAGAAGAAGAAGGAGGAGGAAAAGAGAGGCGACATGGGAGAGTGGGCTTGAAGAATCAAGGAGTGTTTTCTGTGACTAGCGAATCTGAAAGATGAGGTATGTCCAGATATTTCAATGAAAATTTAAGAGTTTTTAATACATATTAGTAAGATGTTGTATATGATTTGGTTATCTAACCTTTTGATTAGGCTTTGTCAACAGACTCCCTAGTCACAGAAAACACTCCTCGGTTCTTCAAGCCCACTCTAACTCGAACTCTCCTACAATTACTCCTCTGCTTTTAGATTTCAGTCTCCCATGTCGCTTCTCTTTTCCGCCTTCTTCTTCTTCGTTTTGTTTCTGTGATTAACGACAAACCCTAATTTTTTAAAAAAAATATGTGCTAAGTTTAGATGACAAAACTACGTTGTTTTAAACTTCTTCTTTTTTAAATTGGTTTGACACTAAACCGACCAAACCTATTACAGGCTCGTGTGTGCCACACCATCACCCGTAGCTAGGTAAACCAAAATCAGATTCGGTTATGTAGCAATTAACCAAATTGACAAAGTTTATGGTTGAAATTCAAAAGAAAAATTAGTTCGTGGTGGTTTTGGCTTAATCCGATAGTTCGTGTATGAAAACAATGGAGAGGTAAAGTTCATGGTGGAATTGGCCGTTTTCCCGCCGAGTTTGACCCCATACATGCGATACTTCCGTATGGGGCCTATTCTTTATTTTAAAAATCTTGGGCTACTTTTTCAATGTTGTTATTTACATATCAATATGTTATTTGTAATCTGTTTGATAAATTAAGAAGGTGATGAACCATCTCTAAGGGTCCGACTGGTTCAAACGCAGCTGTTGCAGATGCAGTTGCTGGAGTTTCTGGCTGCGGGTGGTTGCGGTTTCAAGCGTTATTTAGCGTTTTGTATAATTGGCACAACGTTTGAAAATTGTTGCGTTTGCGGGATATTTATGACTGGTTAATTATGAAATATTGCAGCGGTTTAATAAGTTACCAATATAAACATATTATAACATTATAAAAAAATCTAAAAACATTCTATCTTGATAAAATATAATAACTATTAATATAATATAATTAATAATAATATTTTATTTATTTATTTATTTATTTTTAATTAGTTGAAAGTTATAATTTTAATAATTTTTTTTGAAAATTTATATTAAAACTTTTAAAAGAATACTTTTTATTTGTATCTATATTAATTTTTAAAAAATTCTAATGAATAGCTAGTTTAAAATTTTTTAAAAAAATTATGATACTGTTTGTGAATTTAAATTAATAATTAAAATGTGTATATATATTTATTTTTAATATTTTTATTTTCAGATTTTTAGTTTTTAATTTAAAATTTTAAAATATTTTTAAAATTAATTTTATATCTATTTATTCAACCGCAACCGCCCGCAACCACAAACGCTAGCTGGAACCAGCTTTTGATTTTAAGAGGTTTAGAGTGGTTTGAAGTGATTTGTAGCGGTTTGTATGGTGATTTATCATAATTTTCTTATATGTTATAAGAGATATGATCAAAGCCCTTGATTATAAAAGTTTGATTGGTGATTTTGTAGGAAAAATGTAAAAAGATCAATATTTAAAAACTGTTTTTACTAGCTTTAAAGTAATTTTTAGTTATAAATTTGGTTGTTTTTTTTGTTGACAATTTTTTTATGTATTATTTAAAGGCCTCATTTTTTATTTTGTATTGGACCATGAATATATCAGGACCGACAGTGTTAGTGACAGGTGGCTTCTCCTAATTTTCTTGCTTTTTGTTAGTGACAAAAGCGGTGTGAACTAATCGGCCAATCGTTGAATTCGTCGATTGACATTTTTTCTTAAAGTTGAAACGTAATCTCTATTTACTTCTATACACTGGCGGAGCCAGCCAACAGATTCACCAGGGGCAGTATAAAGGTGGAACTTAAATCATAGGGGGCATAATCATAAATTTTCAAAAAAATCAATGAAAATATTTTTTTTTCCAAAAATTCATATGGGGCAGCTGCCCCCCCCCTCCCACCTCTCTACATCCGCTTCTATATGTCATCTTCATTCGTGTTTATTAACTGTAACAGTATATCTCTCTCATCAGATCCACTCACAAATCTATTTAACTGAGCAACTAAAAGCATCTCCAAAAGAATATTATATTTTAAAGTAAAGTTTGCAAAATTTTATATTTGAAGTTTTAAGATACTTTTCTCTAAAAACAAAACTTCAAACATAATTTCAAATGAATTTATATTTTATATTATGGTTTTTATATTTACGATACTTAATTTAAATTTATAAAACTTTATAAATAAATAGCACATATATAAAAACATGATAAAATATTAATTAACAAAATGATACAAATAAAATATATAAATTTACATATAAATTACATTATTAAATTACAAGTAAAATACTACACTATTCTGTAAAATTATTTTCTTAATATTTCTATATATGATCAATTAGTCCATTTGTTAAGTTTCTTTTCTAATATTGTTGTTATCTAAATCTAGTTTGAAACAAACTTATTTTAAAGTTTTTATTTAATTTTATTTGTAAAATTAAAATTATAAAAGCAAATTTGAAATACGTGAGTTATAAAATTTTGAAGGACTAAAAAGATTAAAAGATAAAATATTTTAAGAATCATAAATATAATATGAGAAATTTAAAGATCAAAATACAATGAAAAATATGAAACTTCAAATTTAAAGTTTTGAATAATGACACTATATATTTGAAGTTCCATTACTTAAGAGGGTATTTTGGAGATACTCTAATATTACTCCGAAGTTGAAGAAAAAAGATTTGTTGCTCGACTCCTAGATCGAAATTGACAATCCTCACCATTAATAAAAAAATCAATCATATCTAGGCTATGTGTGTGTTTGATTTGTTTGTTTCTTTGAGTTATATCAGTACTCTTACCATTATCTCTTGTTTAATGCGTATCTGTTGTTAATTAAAAAAAACTATTTTTTGAATATATTTCAGGCTCGATTCTTCTTTTATCAATGCAAATGGTATGTAGATATGGAGTTAGTTATCGTTATGCAATGGTATGTAGATAAATTTTTTTTTTTTTTTGTAAACTGCATACTAAAAAATGTTCTTTCAGCTCAAGGACACATGTTTTATTGATGTTGATGTTTGCTGATTGTATGTGTTTATTCAAATTCCGGGTTTCTTTGTAAAGCAAATTTGTGATACAGATAAACCGTATTCAACTCAACTCACACAAATCAAACCTTGAAATGATAGAATCAAAGAACCATTGTTCACGAAATACAGATCCTGTTCTCAGGTGTAAATAACTCAAGAATGAAGAAGAGAGTTCTCAACAAGCCATGAGCAAATTCTCCATGATTCACAATGGAGAAGACGTTACAGAACAATAGAGAGAAGAAGACTCTTAACAGCCTCATGTTTACAATTTTTCTTGGTTTAACGAAATGAAACTGTATACTCTGTTTTTATAGAGCTTTCTGTTGCATTATCTCTAATGTGATGATGACGTGGCATGATTGTATTTCCTGTATCAATTTTCCATCGCCACCTGAAGATGGAGAATACATTGTTGATTGTTGTTTGGAAGTCCTGCACTTCGCTTGAAAATACGTAATGTTGGATTTCTAAGGTATTGATCCAATTTTCTGTCTAAGGTGACGTGTGTTGCTTACATATTCCTTGGCCAGTCATCTACTCTTCATTCATGGGAGTGAATACTCGGTTAGATTTAACCACTTGGAAGTAGCTGAAGTTGCAGCATGAGGTCTGGCGAACCTCATTCATTAACGAGCTTCTTGCTACGCCAGTATCCATATTTTCTTAAGTTAGGGCAACTAATTTTTGGGGCATCTATGTTTTTTTTTTTTTTTTTTTTTTTTTTTCTTTTTTTTGATTAACTAGATGTTGGTCCCTTCGGGACCCACCACCTAGGCCCGGCACCAGCCTACGTCTGTACCGGTTAAGGCCCTGGACACGCCTCCCCGCCCGAGTTTCGAACCCGTGTTCCCTCAGCCGAAGCCTCGGGGTACCACTAGACTAACTCGTCCGGGTGGGGGCATCTATGTTCCTCAAAGCCTGCTATGTTCCTTACAAAGACATATTTGTTTTGCATAGCTTTCCTCTGTTATCCTGAGATTTATGTTGTTATCTAAAGGAGTAAACTTCACGGATGTGTGTTGGAAGTCCATTCTACATTTCGCCTTAGGTTCTGACCACGGATTACGATCCATAAGCAGATATTCCGAGAGCAGACGTAATGGTTTATGTTTATGTTCTGGCTCAGTTCCGTTTTGGGAGGTAACTTTCACAAACTTTTATATGTATTTGGATGTTTTCTCATGTGTGTTATTAATCTAAGGGAAAATTCCATAGAAGTAACCTAACTAAATTTCGTTAAGTTTTTAAATACTTAAACTTTTTTATTACAAATTTTTAAAACTATGCTCATTTTAATATCTAAATTTTTTATTTTAACTAATAAGTTTCAGACGAAATTTAAAGATTCTCTAAAATTTACAAAACATGTCAGAAAATTCTGTCTTTTCTGTTTGAGAAATAAAAGTAAGTAAACTGTGTATAATTTTAAATTTTCAAATAAAATTTTTAAGTTTTAAGTATTGAGTTTAGTTTGTTTTCTGAAATAGAAAACAAATTTATTTATTACATTCTTTCCTAACTCTTATAATAAAAATAGTATTTTCTGATATTGTTTTGTAAATTATACAGATTTTTTTTTCAAAAAAAAAATCAAACTTATTATTATTTTTAATTAAAAATAATAATAAGTTTCAGTACAATTTTATGATCGTTTGTATTTTGTTATAACAAAACAAATTAAGCCATTGATCACAAAATTTTCAAAGTGGTAATCTTAAAAATAAAACATTTATGATCATCGTAGTGATATGAATATTTATTAAATAAAAAATTCATATCAATATGATTTGATGATCATTTGTATTTTGTTATAACAAAACAAATTAAGCCATTGTTCACAAAATTTTCAAAGTGGAAATTTTAGAAATTTTAATAATTTATAATCGTTTTAAAAATTCAAAATATAACATATAAGAAAAAATCTAATTTTATTATATTGTTAATGTGATTGTTTAATTTTTTTTAATAATATAAAATTGAACAAACATAGAGAATGATACAAAAATTATTATCAAATTTTTATTATTCATTATTATTGATTGTATATATATGTTAATCATATTAGATAATACCATAGCTTTTATTCAAGAAAATAATAACGTTTCCTAAATTTTGGATTAATATGTTAGATTTTGGTTTCTTACATTTTTTTCAATTGACTATTAAGCTGTCACGTCATACTAATTATCATCTTAATTAAATAACAATTCATCAAAACTATTTTTTAATTATTACAAACTACAATTTACAATTTTTAAATGTTTCTCTATTGATATACATGGGATTGTCTTCTAAAATTAAGAAAACAACACTAATGAATAAGAAAATACAATGCTCTAATTAACCAATGGAATAAGTTTACTTCTATGCACAGATTCTGTCAAGAATGTATATGCGAAACACACACGATCATGTTCTGTTCTTTTTTTTTTTAATATACTAAATAAGCTAGTTCACAATGGAAAGTCTAAACTCTGAAAATAAGGAATGAATGTACAGTAACCAGGACCAGTAAAAGCAGAACCAAAAACTAGGCCTTGGCCAGTGGGACTAGAAAGCAAATGTACGAGATTGGAGAAATATAACCTTGAGACGATAACCTTCTTATTGTCCTTGGAAGTTGCCTTAAGTGTGATGAACGGCTCAACCGTTGAGGTATTCTTAAACCCAGGGGAAATCAAATAAGGGTCTATGGAGAACAGCTTCTCCGATTCCCACTCGGAATCCATTGTGTTTTTGATCCTCCAAAAGTGTTGCATACCATCACCTTCTGGCATGTTATTTGTCACCCAGATACGGTCACTTAGACTGCACATAGTAATCGTATTAAAATCACATGCCTCGGAAACAATCGTATTTGTAAAGACCCTAAACATCTCCGTGTGAATATTGTAACCAAGAATATTATACTCGTTACTCCGATTTGCAATGATCCAGTAAAGCCATCCCTTTGCGAATATTGGTTCCTCGTTTGCGCGTACATCACAAGGCGTATTCGCAAGGCACCTCCATTTCTTGACCTCGAAATCAAAAACCTCGCATGATAAGGTGTAGTTGCTTTCGTTGTTATGCAGCCAGACTAGTTTGTACGTTCCTGTAACGTCGTCTTTCCCAAGTCCTGGGAACTGTGGAGGTTGATTTTTGTTGTTATTATTGTCTTCTAAGCACTGACGCTGAAACCAGGAAAGAGGCAGGGTTTGAGCACGTACCATGGCCGGGTTAGTCACAATAATCGGACTTGTCGGCTTGTGCTCGTCGAATATGCAGACAAGACCCTCGCAACTACCCGAAACTCTGGTGGATTGGTCGATTTTTGGTTCAATGTGATAGACCGGGCCTTCTTCCGCTAGACAAGACGTCGAAGACCAGTCCAAACTCATACTCGTTAGAGTAAGACCTAAGAAAGATTCGTGGAGACATAGGAATTTGGGTTCTTGAGTTGTTTTCTGATGCGACATGTATCTATCCTTGAAATATTTAGACTTGATCTTACGACTCCAGTGTTTAGACACGATCTCGAATCGAGTTAGGGCTTTCGCTGGAAGCCTCAACATGATTTCTTCTAACAAATCGTCGTTTATAAATGGTAAATCATCTGTCCTATGTCTAAACCGTGTCTCTTCTTCTTTTCTCTTGCTCTGACCATCATCATCGTCTCTTCTTCTCTTCTTCCTCCAACCCTGTAACGCTGTATCTTCTCTTCTCAAGTTATAACAATAGCAACTTTCAAACCATGTATCAAGATATTCTTCTCTCATGTTACAATAACAACAACTTTCAGACCATGAATCATGATCTTCGCTTTTCTTCTTCCAGCTCCAATTCTGAAACACCATCGTCTCTTCACTTCTCATTCCTCTCTCTCTCTCTCTCTCTCTGTGTCTGACTTATAAACTCCTCTGTGTCTTCGTTTCTTCTTTCTGACTCCAATTTATAGCACTGGAATAGATACCTCAATTTTAACGTTTTTCCTTTTTTCTTTTTTTCTTTTCCTTTTGAAACAAGTTTTTTATTTTGTATTGCTGCTGTGATTAGGTTTATGATAATAGGTTTCTTTTTAACACGTTTCTGTTGTTTTTCCTTTTTTTTTGGTTTATTGTTGTTAACCATCGGTTTTGTCAAACTGAACTTGGGTGTTTCAAACAAAAAAAAAGTCAAACATAACTTGGATTCACAGAAAAAGTAACATCCTCATAGAGAAAAATCCCTAAGAGTCGGTAACGTAAATAAGAAAAAGGGAAAATATATGAGTCATATGACAAACAACTCAATACACCAAAGGACTAATTATTAGGCATGTTGAAAGCGCAGCATGATAGAGCTCATGTGTCTAACTTTCTAAGGCTCAACTTTGTGAGCAACTTAATGTTGTTATCCTTTGTGAGTAACTTAACGTTGTTAGACCATACACTCTATAACTTCAAATATAAAATCTTTTGCTCTAAAAAAAAACTTCAAAACTTCAAATATAGAAAAAATATTACCACTCAAAATTTCAAATTTGAAGTTTCATATATTTTTGTTGATTTTTTGGTCCTTGCATTTATATATTATATTTATGATTTTTAAATATTTTGTCCTTTAATCTTTTTGACCTTTTAAAACTTTATAACTTATAAAAACTTCAAATTTGCTTTTATAATTTTAATTTACACAAAAAACTAAATAAAACTTAAAATATTTTTTGAAAACTAAATTTAGATAAAACAATATTAGAAAAGAAACTTAACAAATGCACTAATTGATCATATATAAAAGTATTATGAAAATAGATTTATAGAATAATGTAGTATATTACTTATAATTTAATTTAATTTTTTATTTCGATGTAAAATTATATATTTTACTGTATCATTTTGTTAATTAATATTTCTATAATATTTTTATATATTCGCTATTTATTTATAAAGTTTTATGAATTAAGTTAAGTATCATAAATATAAAGAGCATAGTATAAAAAAAATTGAAGTTATATTTGAAGTTTTGTTTTTAGAGAAAATTAACTTAAAACTTCAAATATGAAGTTTTGCAAACTTCAAAATATATTTTGTTTTTGGAGATACTCTTAATGCTCAACTTTGTGAGCAACTCAAAGAGAAGCATGATAAATCTCATATGTCCTGTTTAGTCATATCACTAACAATGTAATTTTATCTTTCTGAATAAATTTACTTTCATTTTCTAGCTCTATTTCACATTCAGTTGTTAGGTAAGGGCCTTACCGTAAGGCCATACTTTTCATCCGTGAGTCTTTCAAAGAGTGTTTCACGAATGAGAAAATCTCTCAGTTAAAAGATTTATTATGTGTTTGAGAATTTATTTTACATTTGTCAAATTTCTATAAGTTATATTTTTGAATATAAAAATTTGTGGTAGAAAAACTTAAAAAAATTATAAACCAATGTGGATGCCGTAATGTACTACTTATTAGCTACATTAGAAATTTAATAAATTAATATTTTATAAATTATTAAACATTATAAATTAGTAAGATATTGGTACCAAGTTTGGCTAATATAAAATATAACATAATTCGATAAAATAATAAGATAGTAATATTTTGAAAACTTTTAGGTAATGGATCCATTAAAATCATATATTAATAGTTATCATATATATAAATTTTATATAGACATAATTAAACAGAAAAAAAATGTTGTTTATCTTTATTAAAACTAAATTTCATCTCTAATTTTATATATAATTTTATCCAATTATATATAAAAGTGAATTTGTATTCTACAATATGTAATCATCATACATCAAATATATCAATAATCTAGTAAAAACAGTTAAATCTATCTCTATAATTCCAAAAATAAAGTTTTTAAATTAATAACATCATAGACTAATAAATTTCTGAAGTTTCAATATTATTAATTTATATTTATAGAATTTTTACCGCATGTTTAGAAATATTTTGTGATATTCCACTATTTCGAAGTCACAAAATCATTAAAAACCAGTGTTATTAAACCCGGACCGAACCGGTGGTCGGACCAGGTTCAACCATGAACCGGAATCAAATGCAGGTTGGGTTAATGCCAAAACTCAACTATAATTGAACCGGTTAAAAACCCCTATTAAACCATTAAAAACCCGTGAACCGGCGACCCAACGAACCGGCTAAACCCTGGTTCTTGTATTAAATCAAAAATTTATTAATAAAACAATTAAAATTTCCTTTTTAAAATAAAAATAGGATTCAGATTAATAAGGTAAAGCCATCTCATATTTTTCTCTTGAGTCTTTGACGTCTATTCATGATTGCAACTCACAAGATATCTACTTCTCAAGGTATTGTAGAAGATTTTAAGAATTGAAAACTTAGACTTGAAGAACTCAATCATGGTATAATTTTTAATTTTATTTCATAGTATAAATTTTTAACTAATGTGTCTATAATTTTTGTAAAGGTGATGAAGATTTGGAGTGACAAAAATCCGGAGAATAAAAATTAAATATGTTTTTCTATTGATTTGATATTTGGACTATTACATTGTTCTATTACTTTTATTATATTTTTAGTTTGTTACTTTTTAAAAATTTCTAAACATTATGGTTATTGAAATATTTTATTTGATATGATCTTTATCTTTGTAAGAATATACATATTCAAAATATCATTAAATTTAGTTTACTCTAATCAAACCCGGATCGAACCGGATCGAATCTGGTCGAACCACATTGACCCATGACCCAAAAAATCCGGTTCACTTGCCGGTCCGGTTTTAACAACACTGTTAAAAACCAATGTTTTTTTTTGAATAACCAATAGTCCAATGTTTAGCCTTATTATACGCAGATATAATATCCTATATATTAAAGGAGGAATATTTTGAAAATTAGAAACTCAAGTTTGTATTAATTAAAAAAAAATTATATCATATGTGTCATTCAATTGGAGTATTAAACTATTCTACGTGGCAAGCTTAGATTGAAATTGAAAAAGTGAATGATCCAATTTAATTTATTTTATTTTCTTTCCTTAAATAAAACCTACGGAATTATCATAATTAACTAATATATATATGATAATTAATGATTCTAATAATAAAGATTTGATAAAAAAAATTATCTCCTCCATCATTTTTTTGTTTAATTTTATATTATTAAAATAAAATAAACAATCAAATTAGCTACAAAATTAAAATTTAGATTTTTTTCGAATATGTTATATTTTGAATTAAAAACGACAATAAATGACTAAAACTATTAAAATTATTATGTTAAAATTAATGATCAAAGGTTTAACATTTTTATTAGGCCTGAGCATTTTAACCTAGACCCGACCCAGAACCGGTCCGAAAATACCCGACCCAAACCCGAAACTGAAAGTTTACAAGTACCTTTTGGATCTAAATTTCTTTTACCTGAATAGATCCAGACCCGAAGAGAACCGACCCGAATAGACCCGGACCCGAAAAGAACCGACCCTAATAGATCCGACCCGACAAGAACCGATTTATACCCAACTTAAAACATGTATATTCAAAACTATGATTTTTTGTGTTTTGTGTTATATATATTATTTTTTATTTAGCTGAATATCTTTTGTTAACCATATTTATTAGTATTTTTTAACATTTTTAAGTAATATGAAGCTTTAAAAATAAAATTTAGAGTTTAAAAATGTTTTATGTTAATTACTAATAGATTAATTTAAGTTATTTTGTAAATATTTAGATCTATATGACAAATATTAATTAAATTTGAGTGAGTTTGGGTATGACATATATTTTTTAGATTTTAAATATCCGAACCCGATATGGACCCGAAATGTTACAGGTATTTACATGTATTGGAATTATAGACCTGAACCGACCCGAATCCAACAAGATCCGATCTGGAACCGACCCGAAAAATTACAGGCACCTATATGGGTCTAAATTTTCAGGACCTGAAAGATCCGGACCCGATAGGACTAGCCCCTAACCCGCCCCGAGGACCCGGATTACCCAAGCCTAATTTTTATTATAAAAAGATGCACATGATTTTAAAATCATATGTGTAAAAAGTATCATTTAATAATAAAACAAATATATATAAATTAAATTATATATACCATATAAGATTACATAAATATTTTAATATTAAAACTTTCTGTGAATTTTCAAAAACATTTATAAATTATAAACTTATTATATAAGCGCTGATCATAAAATCATATGATTATGAAGTCTCATTTAATAAATAACTATATAAAATATAGTATTCTTAGAAAAATATGTTGGTCAATCTTAACTTATATTACACTTTATTAAACTACTTATCGAATTGATAAATACTGTGCAAAAAACAAATCTCGCATTTTCCTTATATAAAAGTTACGAAATTACCTAATATGATTAAGGTATATATGAAAATTAATTATTATGAATAATAAATATTTGAAAAAAATATTTATCTTAGTTGTTTTATTTATTTATTTTATATTATTAAAGATACTAAACAATCACATTAACTATATAATAAAAACATTTAGATTTTTTTATTATATGTTATATTTTGAATTTTTGAAAACGTGAATTATTAGAAATTTGAAGATCTCACTTTGAAAATTTTTTGATCAATAGCTTAATTTGTTTTGTTATAATAAGATACAAATAATCATAAAATTGTATAAATATGAATTTTTATTAAATAAATATTCAAATTAAATAACTTTCTTTAAATAAAAGCTACGAAATTACCTAATATGATTAACGTATATATGAAAAATAATGATTATGAATAATAAATTTTTGATAATAATTTTTGTATCTTAGTTCTTTTTGTTTAATTTTATATTATTAAAAGATATTAAATAATCACATCAACTATATAATAAAAACATTTAATTTTTTTCTTATATGTTATATTTTGAATTTTTCAAAACGTCTATAAATTATTAGAAATTTGAAGATCCCACTTTGAAAATTTTGTGATCAATAGCTTAATATTAAATATGAATTTTTATTTATATTAATATGAATTTTTATTTAATAAATATTCAAATTAAATTATATATATATATATATATACCAACGATTTAAAGCAACAAGATTGACTGCATCAATTTAGTCGTCCAGTTGAAACCTTTCAAAACTATGTGGAAGATTAAAGTCAAAGTAATTCGATTTTGAAAATAATAAGGTGATGGTTCTAAAATCATTAATATGGTTCTTAATGATGTGAAAGTTAAATATTAAAGAATTGTAGAACCTGTTTTTGAAATAAAAATGACTTATTGACCACATTAGAGTTTTTAATTATACATATAAACAATGTGATAAAAATTTAAATCCAAATCGATCAGGCTCATCATAAATTCAAAATGGATTTTGGTCCATAACTACAATTAATAATATCTAGCCTAACTTATCTCATATATATTAAATCACTTGAATCACTTGAACTATAATTAAGTAACAATTTAGTACAAGTGAAGTTTCTTATTTTCTTAGTCTTTCTTTTTGATATTTTTACTTTATTTTTAACAGTAACTAAATTGAAGTAAAGATTATAAATTTGATAGATAACAATTTGTTGAAATTCTTTACAACTTTTTTTTATCTTTAAACAAACATAGTTGTGTTCAATCGAATACATATTAATTTGATGAACACTAAATATGAAAGAATAATAAACCTTTTCTTTTATGCTTATGTTTTGTTTTTTATATTTATTTTTTAAATTTAGAGCTTTAATATTAGTTTTAGATTTGATATTTTATTAGATGATAGAATTTTTTTTTGTTTTTTATTCTTTTATTTAAATATATAATATTTTTTAATAAATAACTTTTTGACAACATGACTCCAAAATTCGTATAATATATAATATGATCTCCAACTAAATAATTTTTTTTGGTATAAAACCGAATAAAATGCAAACCGGCTGTATATAAACCAAATCGAACCGAAGTAAATATGTATTTAGAATATTAGTTATATTTTACAAACCGAAATACCGAAAAAACCGAACCAAACCAAAACCAACTCGATATTCGGATTGAACACCCCTAACCCTAATCCAAATAAAACCGAACTATTATTTCATTTTCTAAAATATAATAAAAATAACAAATTCATCTCGCGCGAGGCGCGGATCTTATCCTAGTATAACAATATTTATCATCATATGAACTGGCTAGAAACATAACTATCACAATAATACTCTTAATTAGGAGATTATGTCCAGCTGATGTAGTTAACAACTAAACTATATATTCATTATATCTGGTCATCGTGAGAGACTGTGGATGCTACAGTTGCATATGAATATATTAACCTCCACATGTATTTTAACATTTGTAAGTGAATCTACTCTTTTGGCCACTTCTGGAGTGTATAGACAAAGAAGATCACACGCCACATCTTTTAGAATCCCTCGATATTATAAATTTACAGCTGTTTAAACTACAAAAAGAAAATGTAAGAGTAACATACTAACATGGGTAAGATGTCGCTACCAATGACAAGTACAGAACCAATTAATCAACGGATTTGATTTGTGTATATGTAAGCAAAGACAGTTTAAAGCTTTTTAACTAACAAAAATGGAAAAAGCTAACCAAAGCGAAAAGGTTAGACTTTTGGATGGTTACGTAACTAACAGAAACACATCCCAACAACCTTCGGACAAAGCAGCTATGGTCGGAATCTCCGGCGATCATCAGTCTGTAGATTCTGGCCAAGCCCGTCTCAAGGAGCTAGGCTACAAGCAAGAGCTCAAGCGTGACCTCTCGTCTGTCTCCTCTCTTATGTTTTGTCTCCATCTGAATTTCAGTTTCTTTTTTATCTCTAAAAAGGTTAAACATTTTGACTTTCCAGGGTCTTCTCCAACTTCGCCATCTCCTTCTCCATCATCTCTGTCCTCACCGGGATCACCACCACCTATAACACCGGCTTGAGATTCGGCGGGACAGTCACTCTTGTCTACGGATGGTTCGTGGCTGGAGGCTTCACTATGTGTGTGGGGTTGTCAATGGCTGAGATCTGCTCCTCTTACCCGACTTCCGGTGGTCTCTACTACTGGAGTGCTATGCTTGCTGGCCCACGATGGGCTCCTCTTGCCTCTTGGTTGACCGGCTGGTAGTACACTCTTCTTCTTCTGCATGAATCTTTGTTTCTTTCTCTCTCTAAATTGATTTGTCTCAATCTTTCAGGTTCAACATCGTTGGTCAGGTTTGTTGGAGAGTTCAGACCAAGACTTTTAACTTATATAGATCACTGTTGTGGTCTGTCTGAAAGTTATAGGTTGTGTATTTGCAGTGGGCAGTGACGGCGAGCGTTGACTTCTCTCTAGCACAGCTGATTCAAGTGATCGTGCTTCTCTCCACCGGCGGTAAAAACGGAGGAGGATATGAAGGATCCGACTATGTTGTGATTGCCATCCATGGTGGAATCTTGTTCATACATGCACTTCTCAACAGTCTCCCTATCTCAGTCTTGTCTTTCATCGGACAGATTGCTGCTCTCTGGAACCTACTAGGTACCTTCTCATCTCTTTGTTTGTGTGTTATGTCTCAAAGCAGAGCAAGTTAGTAAAGGATCTGTTGTTTTGTTATTCAGGTGTCTTGGTACTCATGATTCTGATCCCTTTGGTCTCTACGGAAAGAGCAACAACTAAGTTTGTGTTCACTCATTTCAACACTGACAATGAAGTCGGTATTACCAGTTACGTTTACATATTTGTCTTGGGGCTACTCATGAGCCAGTACACTATTACAGGGTATGATGCATCTGCCCACATGGTGAGTCTTGAAACAAATGGGTTCTGTTTCTATGATTGTGTTAAGCTTTGATGATGTAATAAGATTAAAAAAAATGTTGTAGACTGAAGAGACCATCGACGCAGACAAGAACGGTCCAAGAGGAATAATCAGTGCAATTGGGATATCAATTCTGTTTGGATGGGGTTATATATTGGGCATATGCTATACGGTCACAGACATACCTTACCTTCTGAGTGAGACTAATAACTCTGGTGGGTACGCCATTGCTGAGATCTTCTACTTAGCTTTCAAGAGCAGGTTTGGGAGTGGTGCTGGAGGGATTGTGTGCTTAGGCATTGTTGCGGTTGCTGTGTTTTTCTGTGGCATGAGCTCTGTCACCAGCAACTCCAGGTATGTACTTGTGTTTGGTCTAAAACTTATAAGCATCGTTTGTATTTTGCATTTTGACCATATGCATGCATGTGCTTTGGCTACATCAGGATGGCTTATGCGTTTTCCAGAGATGGAGCAATGCCATTGTCTCCCTTATGGCACAAAGTGAACAGCAAAGAGGTTCCTATTAACGCAGTTTGGCTCTCTGTTTCCATATCATTTTGTATGGCCCTCACCGTAAGTCCCCTATCTTTGTCTCTTTATATGTGTTTAGATTTGCTGTTCTGATGTGATGAAAAACTGGCAGTCACTAGGGAGCATAGTGGCGTTCCAAGCAATGGTGTCGATAGCAACTATTGGACTGTACATAGCATACGCAATCCCTATCCTTCTAAGAGTGACATTGTCACGCAACACCTTTGTGGTTGGACCATTCAGCCTTGGGAGGTACGGAATGGTGGTTGGGTGGGTGGCAGTCATATGGGTTGCAACCATCTCCGTTCTCTTCTCACTTCCCGTTGCATATCCCATAACGGCCGAGACACTCAACTACACTCCGGTGGCAGTCGCTGGTGTGTTGGCCATAATCCTCTCGTATTGGCTTCTAAGTGCACGCCATTGGTTTACTGGACCGGTCTCCAACATTCTTGGCTGAAACAAGTTTATAATCTTGTGGGGGTTGTTTCATGTTTGTTGCTCTCATTCATATAGTAAAGCATTCTAGCTGTAACTTACCTCTTATATATACAAAGCAAGCAACAGCATCTCACATTCCTATACTATAAAGTTTAACTTAAATTAACAACTAGGATAATAATCAAATCAAAGTCTTTGAAGGAAATTTCAAATGAGACCTTTATGTAAGATAAAAAAACATCTCATAGTGTCCTGGAATGACAGCTAAAAAGAGGGTAAGGTAGAAATATGAACGCTAGAAGGACGCGTTGAACCTCCGACCTTGTGGTTAACAGCCACACGCTCTAACCAACTGAGCTATTCCAGCTTTGTGTATTAAGTAAGCAAATAAATTTAATTATTTTCTACCGTACTTGCCAGAACTTGACTTGTAAAACGGACAATCAAAAGTAGAACAATGTGTGTTTCAAAAAAGAAAAAAAAACTAGAACAATGTAGTATTTTTCTCCCCCGTCAAGAGACCTGCTAGATTAAGATTATTCTTGGTATATTTATAGCCTTTTACTTTTTAACTTGTGATCTTGTAATGCATTTGTTTTTTCTAAGGTTTCAGATACCTCATACCTTGTAACATATAGGTCCTAAGGAGTGTTTTGAAGCAACGTTAATTTAACATCTGTGGATCTACAAAACGCGAAAAACATGTAGAAGTCAACAATCAAAAGAAAATTCTACTTAGCTGCTTTGTGGTTTGTTGAAAGTTCCATATCCGTACTTTACATATGCATTCAACTATTCAAGAGTACTTTGAGTTGTTTGGCCTTTGGCTTTTAATTTATTTGTCTGCTTTTTCAAAATTCCATTCAACGAAATCACTCTTGACCGATTATATAGATGGAAAAAAAACAAGAAGAAGAGATAAATATATGCTATTATGATTTTTGGGTTTAGGAAAGTATTCTGTTGGATTCAACTTGCGCACTACACTCCACCCTCAAGTCCACTACTCACCAAAAATACAAAACCTCACGTTTTGTAGTTAGAAAACAAAAACAGACATTTCCAGTTTTGGGTTTACGGTTGAGTGGCTGTGATTCAGTCATTGACTTTCTTATTCAAAAAAACTAACTACAGCAAGGCATGGATTTGCAAATTGCCATGTTTGGCTGTTTTTTCGTCTCTCTTATACATTAATTGATTATTCAGAGTTTCGAGTCGGTAACATTTTACAACCACTACATTTTAATGTGTTTCACGTAGCTCTTCAGTTTTACTTGGGTTTGGGTGGGAAAAGGCTTCGGTTTACTTGGTTAAGCTTGTGGTTGGGTTAGGCTTAGTTTAAGGTAAAATTTTGGGTCAAATGGCCCGCTCGGGTGGTTGTTTCTTTCTTCAGTTTAATACAGAGCAAAAGATTTAAAAGGAGCTTAAGTTACCAATTACAAAGGATATTACGGATCTCATGAAATCACCATAGGCCTTAACAAAGAGCACTACTACACAGAGGCAATGCTACCGTAATCCTTAACCAAAGACTTGTCTGAGGATCTTAAGCTGCCCATGCCCATTGCTCTTTGATTGGATAAATTTGAAAACAATTTTTTTTCAAAGGTAAAATGCAAAGGGTGGAAGAGGAAAGGAGAAGAAAGAAGTGCAAAACTATAGACATCATGGTCCCATCACATGGAAAGTGTTGATGACTTGTTCCTGCTGGTGTTTTTTACTTGCAGGATTGAGAATGTCATATCCCAAAAAAAAACACAAGAGTAAAATGCAAATAGTACTAGTTCTCGTCTGTGCAGGAACAATTTACAAATTTATGCGTATTGTTAGCTTTCGATTTTGCTAATTTTCTGAACAACACAAACACTTTTCATACTAGAAAATTTACATGTGCGAAAATTTGAATAACAAAAGAACCTCTCCGATCTGATCTGAGAGACATTCCTCAAAAAAAAAAAATATATAGAAGAGATTTCGAAGAATCCCCTTTTGAAGAAAAAAAATAATAATATCACCCAAATCCCTAAAGAAAAAAAAAACAAAAGAAAGAGGAGAAAGCCAGCGAGATCAAAAAAACGCCCAAACTCTTCTTCTCTCTTTCCCTTTTCTTTTTTTTTTGTTCATCAGACAATGAAGAACTCACTGAGCTTCTGAGAGAAGAGAGAAAGAAGAAGTGATCGATTCACATCCGCCTCCACGACCAAGCAACGGAGATCTACAAAGCGGACAATTGAAATTTAGATGCTGAAGCCAACCTTCCAAACACTGCTTGTGGAACACGTGTCTGCATCCCAGCTTCCTCACTTCTTCTCCGGTCTTGAGTGTAGACAAGCAGACGATGCAATCTGATGATGCGGCGGCGGCGTTATGGTCGTAGGGGTATGAGAAGAGACGGTTGAGTTTGAGCTGGTCGGCGAGTACGGCGATGTTAGCAAACCCTGAGGAAATGGAGAGAGAAGAAGCATCTTCGACGACGGAGGAGGAGGAGGAGAAGCGGAGGAAGAAAGAGCGGACGTGTTTGAACAGAGTAGCGAGGAGAGCGACGAGCATGAGAGGGATTGAATCTGATGAAACGTCAGAGAGTTGACCTTGTAACCCCATCTTCTTCTTCTTCCTGAGAGAGAGAGAGATTTTTTTTAGAGAGAGTGTGTTTGAACTTTAGGGATTTGCTATTTTTCTTAATCTGCATCTGCTGTCTTCTTTATATGGAGGAGGTGAGGAGAGAGAGAGAGAGGGAGAAGATGAAGATGAATGGGACATACAGGTCACGTGTTGCGGGACCCTTCTCTTTGCTTTTTGTTTAACCCTATCAACATCAGTCCTTCTCTTCTTTTCTATCTTCATACTATTCACCCACATAATTTCATTTTATCACAAACTATGCCAACATAATTTTGTATTTTCAGTTATTCCCCCTCCCGATCCTTTTTTCGATTTTATGAAATTAGTAGAAAGAAAGAAAGTCAAAAGCTGTTCCTGGTTGAATTCAGCTTACACGGAAGAGAAGGATAGTGATGAATGAATCTCTTGTATCTTAGCTTACCTTTGGCTACTCCGCATTCTCAAGCACCAAACAAACTTAAAAGGCCCTTGGCCTTCAGTGATTTGAATTTTGGAACCACAACAAAAAAACACAAACTAAAAGTATGATGACATCTAATGTTGGGGAAAATGCCTATTTCAACACGGACTTTGCCTTTTTTTTAAAAAAAAAACATGGACTTTGCCTATTGTGCATATTACTTCCCAAAGTTTGTAGTAGTGTTTATTCCATATCAAATTATATTCCATAGCAAATTACATAAAAACTCAAAAATACTACATAAATTTTAAGTGTCGTGTATTTTTCTTCCCGAACTTTATACTAATGTATATTTCATACTGAATTAAACAAAAATACTACATGAACTCTCAAAATTGTGCTTATATAAATTGATCGTCAAAAGTGTAATTCAACCATTAATTAATCAAACGGCATTATTTTGATGAATTCTGTAAAATTTTAAGATACTACATAAACTCTCAAAATTGTGTTTATAGATTAATTTTAGATTTTACATATTTTATTCAAAATGACATCATTTTGATAAATTAATGGTTGACTAATATATTTGACAGTTAATATATATAAACATGATTTTGAGAGTTCATGTAGTATTTTAAATTTTAAATTTTACAGATTTTATCAAAACAATATTGTTTGTCTCTCATCTAAGGCAATACAACAAAATTTCTAAATTTTTACAAATTTTTTTGAACTTTTAGTAATACTATAAAGTAATTATTTAAATAAATACTAATTAGTTTAGATTTATAAAATAGTGATTTTCAAATTTAAATTTAAAACATAAATAATTATAAATTTATTTGATAAAACTGAAATAATAAAATTTGATAACTTTTAGTAATAATATAAAGTAATTATTTAAATGAATAGTCATTAGTTTATATTTATAAAATAATGATTTTCAAAGTTAAATTTAAAATATAAATAATTATACATTTATTTGATAAAAAAACTTAAATAATAAAACTTGATAACATTTATTTGATTAAACTAAAACTTAAATATCAGTTGATGTTTACAAATTTATACAAAAAGTTACTTTGGTTTAGTAGTTAATATGTTCTTACTTGTCTCTCAGTATGAGAGTTCGAACCTTCCAATTTTTTTTGAAAAAAAAATTATAGAATTTGTTTAAGATGACGACATTTTGATGAATTTATCCAAAATAAGCTCATTTTAATAAATTAACGGATGAATAATATATTTGATGTTCAATATATATAAACAATTTTAGGCATTTATATAGTATTTTAAAATTTTAAAATTTACAGAATTTATCAAAAACAATATTTTTAAATTAATGGTTGGATAACATTTTGACGGTCAGTTATAAACACAATTTTAAAAGTTTATGTAATATTTTTAAATTTTTGTTTAGCTTAGTATAAAATATGCATTACTATGAAGTCGGGAATGAAAATACACAATGCTTAAAATTCATGTAGTATTTTGAATTCTTATGTAATTTGATATGTGATATGCAATACTATAAAATTCAAGAAAAAATAGGCACGATGGATTAAATTCATGTTTAAATAGACGTTTTTCCAATGTTGTGTTACGTGGTATTTCAAGGTAACACCCATATTTTCTTCTTATATAGATCACACTTAGATCAAACATCTCAACTCAAAGGATAAACAACCAACACATTTACATATAACAAATGTTTATTCACTAACGACAAGACTACAGTTTCATAATTATCTAATCATACTTTTAGGTTATGTGTTCAAATTCCATAAAATAGTTAAATTACATGATATTAATTCATAGACACACACACAAAAAGGTTCACAAACAAACACGGAAGAGGATGATGATGACTTTCTTGTATTTTAGCTTTACTTTAGCTACTCCGTATTCTCAAAGACCAAACAAACTTAAAAGGCATTCAATGATTGAGTTAAGGAACCAGAGAGAGCTGAAGGTACGATGGCATCTAATGTGCCACGGTTTTTGTGTTACGTGGTATTCCATGGTAACACAAAAATGTTTATTCTTTCTAAATCAGCTCCAAAATATAAATTAAGATAAACTATGTAATGTTATTCACAATCTACTTATTATTGTGGAGTTTTAAGTATTCTCTAACATGGATAGAGTTGTAATATATAGCGTCGACCTCCGTTTTAAGTTTTTTTTTTTCTAAACGGCTAAATGCATTTAATAATTTATATATCTACGTTTATGCAATTATTTACTAAAGTGTGGAACTGACGACAAAAAAAATAAAATACTAAAGTGTGGAACACTAGAGAAGCCATTTTGCACAATATAAAAAGGTTTTGGACGGCGTTTTGCTGATTATTCTTTGATTAACAACTGACAGGGAACCAACTAATTAATTATGCCTTGTGGGTTATTTTTATGATTATTATGTAAACTTTGATCTAGCTATTCATTTGCGGACTCGACGAAGATTTTAGCACGATCCCCGCCTCGTTTGTTGTCTCCCCCCGCGTGACGTATGTATTACTTGTAATGCTCTATTATCGAATTATATCATATCAGTTCTATTGATTCAAGCAAATTCTAGTATTCACTTCGTGCTACCTATGATGAGTTTATTAAAAAAAATTAAGCAGTGGTACTTTTTCTATTTCATTAATTAATAAGCTATTCTAGCTAAAATGCAAAGTCTAAGAACATCTTATACTATTAAAACAGAAACACCAAAAATCTACTTACAAAAATTATGTTGGACCACTACATTTATTTAACTTCCCATTATTTTGCATATAACAAACTTATTGATTATTAAATATACACATTACATTAACATATTATTTAAATACTTTAAAAATAAAATATCTTAAAAGATATTATGATATCCATAAGTATTTTTCCGAAGATTCTATCTTGATAATCTTTTACTTAAAATGTAAGTGTATATTATTTTAAATAATAAAAAGTCATAATAATGTCAAGCACCATAATTAAATGAAGATTAAAACAAAATAATAAAGTAATATATTTAAAATAACAAATAATTTTATATTTTAATACTTCTATTTAAATTAGAATGTTAAATATAATTTAAAATATTTGAATTTGATAAAAATAAAATACTAAATTCAGTTGATATTAATATTATTTGATTATATGGTACATCCATCTATAGATTATGTTTATAATTACAGTTTTTGTGGATTATTTCAAAAATATGTAACTATTTATTTAGTACGAGATGGGTTGAATGGTATACAGTTAATTTATATTTTAAAATATAATTAAAATTAATACTAAGCAGGTTATACAAAAGTTCTTATTTTCACAAAATAATATTTATATAAATGCTAATTTAATTATATACTTGTAAACAATTTTTGGTGATATATATATGTGTGTAAAATTTCTATTTTTACTAAATGATTTTTGAACAAAAATTAATCCGCAATTTCTTAAGTACGGATCAAAATCTAAAAGTTTTTAAAAAATTGTTCTTGTGTTTTGTGTTTTGTTTTTTGTTTTTGTTTTACTTGGAAACCTCATTTAATATTTAATAAAAAACAATCTAACCAATCATAAAGTACTGTAGAATACAAACAGTTCGAAAAATCAAATATTTTATTTTTCAAGAAAAGTAAAATACATTATAAATAAATAAAAACAAATATTTTATATTGTGAGACCGGGGTAAGAGTACATTGATGAACATAAAATAATAAATTTTGGAGAAGAAACATAATTAATTGAATAAGGAATGGATGGAAATGTTAACTAGGTGTCCCGCCGTCCAAAAAGATATGGAGATCCAAGGGACTCTTAAAAAATAGAACAAGTTGGGATTAAGATATCTGGTTAAGACATGGCATTAACCAAGCAATGACAACCACATCGACTCTCTCTTGATTTAACATATTCCCTCTGTTTTTTAAAGATAGATGTTTTAGAAAAATAAATTGTTTCACAAAGATGTATTTTTTATGTTTTCTATACAAAAATTGCAAATTTCAATAAAACTGATTGAATTTATTGAAAGACTATTGGTTAAAATGCATTGGAATTTGATAATTTCTAAAAATGATGTATAGTTAATGTGTTTTTTTAATATGTGTGAAAACATCAAAACATACATCTTTAAAAAAACAGAGGGAGTAGTTATTAACATCGCAATTAGTAAGTGAAGCCTAATTAAAAACACTCACCACCTCCTCCACATCTTGTCATCTTCATTCCCTGGTTGTGATTCCGATGGAATCTTTCTTTCGTATCAATAACGCGTGCGTGTCTTCTCTATTCTCACATTGTTATACAATCAAAATATCTTATGTATATATATGCTGAATGAAAAGAACATTATTTGTTTTCGAAAATACAATATTTAGGGTGTCACTGGTGAATTTTAGAGTAAGTAGGAGTAATTCAAATAGAATAATTAATAGGAAAAGTCAGAGTAAAAAAATAAAAATAAAAAATAAATCAGGTGTAACTTATTTTTTACTTCAAAATCAGTGAATGAATAAAGTATAATAATATGTCCCTCCCGTTAAACAGTAGTGAACATAAAAAATGATAGAAATTGATTTTAGCTGATTTGTAAAAGTATAAGCTGAACTGAAAGAAAAGTAATTCTAGCTAAAAAATTATCATGATTTCCAGTCGGGCTCCTAGCGTATAATTGATAATTTTTAGAGAAATTGAGTAATATAAAAGATGGAACTGGGAGGAAATAAACAGTTGAGAGATAGAGAGGAAAACAAAGAAACAAATACTCTAATAAAATGTAGAGTAACGTGTAGTGTGTTTTTTTTCTTTTGTTTCAATAGTGATTGGAATCATAAGAGAAAATAAAGTTGAATCTGATTGGTAATGCTCCAGAGTTAATAGGAGTAACAAAATTTATAGCGCAATCTTTTGCGCTAGAACTACAATACAATCACACTTTTAGTATGTTACTCATTGATTGTTTATTTCAATATTTGTTTTGTTATGTTTGCTGTTTTATAATCTTAGTAGCTAAAGTTAAAACACTGTTTTAAAAACTAAAAAAAACAATACTAATTTGTATTTTTAAAAAGTGCAATACTAAGTTCCATTCATATATTAATTAGATATGCTAACTAGACTGATCATGAGAAAAGACAGGAGAAGTATTTATCCTAGTCCCTGAAATGTATATATTATTTGGTTTCTAAATAGCAAAAACAATTATACATATTATTTAGCTTTCAAACTAATATGACCTTATGAAATTTAAGCCGACTTTACCACTAACTCATTCTATGGAGAAGTGGTTGAAGATCTAGGTAAATTCACAAAGATTTCAGGTTAGATACCAGTATAAATAAATCTGTTAAGTGATGGTCACTTAGTTTTTTGAAATAACCCGAATGCAATTTTGCGGTGGGTATACCAGAATATTTTGTGTTTAGATAAGCAGGATTTGATCCAGACGCCATCGGTGCCAATAACAATAAAATAATGGTTAAGATTTGCACGTTAGTGTGTTTTTACATAAAAAAATGTGTTTCACGTAACTCTAGAAACCAAAATCCAGCTCCATTATTGGTAGTCGATGATCAGTGCTCTAATTGTGACCAATCTATAGGTCCACGTTCTTGTGTTTAATCGAATAATAAATATCAATTTAAGTTGGGTAAGTAAAGAATGAAAAAGATAAACGAAGAAGGGATGAAAAAAGGAAAGCGAAAACTCGGCAAGACCTCTCTCTAGAATTTTGCTCTCGCCTCTCTCTAGAACTTCCACCGTAAATTACTGTCTCCGGCCGGTGGAATGGGTTCACTCAGCCTCCGTCGGTCCGGCCTCCTTACTTGAAATCTTCTCTGTTTTTCTCTTTTCTTGTGCGGCGCCGATCCTCTCATCGGTGGACGGCAGACTATCGGCTCCGGCGTGTCTCCATACTCACGGTGAACGTCCGGCTTTTTGACTCCGGCGTTGCTCCTTTTTCCTAAAGGCGAACGGTCGGCTTTTACCTCCTTTTAGACGGCGGTTCTGTTTTGAACCATTGTTTTTTTCCGGCTAGTTATTCTGCATGTGTGGTGGCGGTGCCTCAGGATGAGATCCCGACTGTTCGGTGATGCTCTCTGGGGAAAGAAGCCACGGTGGTGACGATGTCGACTCCGACGGCTCTTCTGGATGAGATATCGGGAAGTCCCGATGACGCTCTCCGCGTAGTAAGAGAGCCGGGCTCGACGATATGTGCGGTGGATTTGGACGTCTCCCGGTAAAACGGTGTCTGTTATCACCGGAATGAAATCGTGGCGGTGAAGACGCGGTAGCTGTGCGACGTGTAGCTCTTTGCTGTTGAGGCTGCGACACGTGTCCCGCATAGATCACAGATTAGACGCGTGGTTAGGTGCTGGGTTTTCGATTATTAGGGTTTTCGTTTCTGCTGGGCTTTAAGTCTTATGGCCTATTTGAATGTGGTTCTGGTTACCCTATGTGTGGGCTTGTATGTTTGTAATACTTGGGCTTCGGCCTGTTGGGCTTTGACTCTTAATATATATCTATTAGATGGAAAAAAAAAAAGGATGAAAAAAGGACAATGGTTTGTTTGTATAAGAATTGCCAAGCAAGCAACAACGTGGTCCTCTATGCCTCTCCCCACGCACCAACCAGTCAATACTCGATTGGTGTAACTTCAGCGTTAAAAGACAAATAACTATTTTTCCTGAACTGGAAGATCATCAGCTAATTGATTATTTTTATAAATCGTATTAGAAAATGATAGAGCATGGTGAAGCGTGAACAAGTACCTAGAAGATCTGAGAGTCAATTATTCTCGGTGACATGTGTAATGTGAACTGAACTGCATCAAGACGCGTTATAAGGTTTATCGTTTAATTAAAACTAGATTTTGATCCGCGCTTCGAAAGCGCGGATATTATTTTTCACGTTTATGAAATATATTATTTGTTTGTAATTATTGAATTTATTTATTTTAACAAAAAAAAAATTATAATAAATTAGACACATAGAGTATCTCTGGTAAACTATGTATTTCTCTAGTTTTGTTTTATTCGCTCTTCAATCAACATATTTATTTGGCTTGTTGTTAAAACAAATGATTATAGGCTTTGATCTCTGCACCTCCTCGGATGTATATTTTAAAAAATATGATGATATTTGTTTTTCATGTAATTATTAGGATTTGGCAAAATGAATCCGAGGAACAGAACTGATACCAATCCGTAAATATAGTACCAAACTTGAATATAAATTGATTAAATATTCGAATTATTCAAAATTTTGTTAGTTAAAGAACCGAATCGGATCCGAACCGAAGTATTCGTGTACATGAAATTATCTAAAAATAGATTTATATACTTATATATTAATTATTTTTATATTTAACGTATATAAAACATCAAGAATGATACTTTTAAATTGGTTTAAAATACTTGAAAATGTATATAGATAGTCAAAAACAAATATCTGAAATAGTTAAAGTATACTCAAATCACCAAAAATACTTAAAATAATTATTGATTTCGTATCCAAAATTTTAAATCAAACCAATTGATATGTTAAGCTTAAGTATTCTGACATATGTTATTTAAATTTATAGGTAATATATTACTTTATTTATAGATTTTGAGAAATTTAAAATATATAGTGATTTAAAACTTTAAAAATAATTTAAATAGGTTATCCAAACTCAAACCCGCAAAGATCCGAATCAAACTCAAACAAAAATTTAGAAACATCCTAATAGGACTGAAATCTTTGACCTCGAAAATCCGAAACACAAACCGATCAGAACCAAACCCGTATGGATGTCTGAAAACCAATCCTTAGTCATTATTATATATCGTATAATTTCATCAGATAATTAATCGTATTTTATATGTACCATCATATAAGTAATCATATAATTAATAGTATTTAATATGTATCATCATATAAATAATTACATATATTATATTTTAAAAACTTAATATGAAATATAAAAACCATAATTTGAGTTGGTATTTCAAATTGGGCTTTGTATTGTATTTTTCTTATATATATATTGACAACATTCTTTTATAATGAACTTAATAACTTAAGACCATTATTTTTTCTGTTTAATACTACTATCTTTGTTTCCAAACAAAATTTTTTTTTTTTAAAAAGACTACAACCCATGTTTCCAAGCACACCAAATTTTTTTAATACTCTTATCCAAGTAACCAAACAAAATGATTTTGTACTTGATTTTTAATAAGATAGATACTTAGCCAGTGTGTGGACTAAACTATTCTTCTAATACATTGAATAATGAGTTTTTGTTCGAGTCGAACTTGTAACCATTCTAAAATTCTTGTTTCACGTGTTGATTGAGAAATTGCATGCTATACACACAACTTATCTCATAATTAACTCAATACTCTAAATCTTTTCCTATGGCACTTTGGTTTATAGTCACCAAAGTTGTCCCATCATGTGCACTTACCTAATTTCATAATTATTTTTGGGTTTTTGGCAAATTGACTCTGTGTTGATTTTACTCATTCTGTTTCAATATATTAGATATTTTAGAGAAAAAAAATTATTTTATAATAGATAATGTTTACACAAATCTATTTAACTTCAAATTTATTAAAAATTGTGTAACATATTGAATTTTTATTATTTCTATTTATAATTAAATAAATTAGTTTTAAATAATAATTTAGTAATATTTTTAATAAAGATAATTTTTCTTAATATTTTACATTAGAGTAAAATTTGAAACAAAGAGAGTAATATATTTAAATTAAAAAATGCTTAGCTATCATCAGTATTTGTTTTTTTTTTTTGCCAACTACCATATTTCATTGCATCAAAAGTGTACAAGATATAAGTACACACTATACTATACCAAAAAATCATACTAAAGCCACAACAGGCAGAAAACCAACCCCATACAAATCAATTGAGTAGCCATCCTGGAGCACCAGTAGCCACATATGACTGAAATCTGTTCCCCGTCACCACACTGTCTGCAATTAAGAGGGCTCCTCTGTTCGCATGATAGGTTTCAAGGAGGACTCGCCAGCCTAAAAGCTCCTCAAGCAAACATCGAATCTCTGATACTTTGAACTTGAAGGAAGGCCATGTTCGTGGTCTATTGATAGCATTGACCAGCAACCCCCATTTAAATGCAAAGTAGACTTGCTGACATTTGTGAGATACCATACTTTCCACTGCCCACACGACTGAAAGAAAATACGTTTCTGCTTTCGACCGTACTCGAGAAAACAAGCGGCAACTATGAAGAAGAATCGTACCTCTTGAATCACGTAATACCCAGGCAGCACCAACTTCCAATGTCTTCTTGGACCAACGCGTCCCGACATCATCGATATTTGTTTCGGAAAAAAGAAGCTATCATCAATATGAGCTAAGTTGTTTAATCAAAGATCTCCGACAACACTACATTTTATTTATTCCAAGACGTGTCGGCAGTCTAGAAGAAGACTAGAAGACTTGGGTTAATTATGAATGGATCTAAATGAGTAATGAGGTCAGGCCATTCATTTTTGATTATCTTCAATAGCACACTATCTTTTCTTCTCTATAATTTATCCTAAAATATAATAACTCTATTATAGAATAATTTTTGCTTTAATGATATATTCTATAAAACAGATAGTCTTAAAACAGAAAAATGAGATTTACCCATGTTTTTAATCAAATTTGTTCGTTTATATAAAAAGACTAACCTGATTAAGACTGGCACTATGTTCATGTTCTTTTTCACCAGACCCTTAGAACAATCTTAACAGTGGGAATGTTCATTTGAGTATCTTAACAATAAGATATTATTATCTTTTAAATCTGCTAGTATTAATTTAAATTAATTTTTTATACCAATAATCTAAATATGACATGTGTCTTATAGTATTTAAAAAAGTTCTTAAAATATTTATTTGAGATACACGTTTTGAAGCATTTGTTAATTATTTCTGTTTTAATTATTATTTTGTGGATGTGATACTTTGGTTAAGAAATCTCCAATGAAAATGCTCCTAGCAAAAGAAAGCAATTACGTTACGAGTTTGCAATTGAACAAAAAGAAAGAAGGAAAGAGAGAAAAAAAGATAAGAGTGAGAGTCGTATACACAATAACTAATGTACAAGACTTGGGTTCACCTCCTCGAGTGAACCTTTATATTCACCACTTGATTTATGACCAATCAATGTGATATGTAGATAAAAAATCGCTAAAAAAAGAATAATACCAATTTTAAATCCTAAATCTTAATTTCTAAACCCTAAAAATTAATTCCTAAATCAAAACTCTATACTCTAAATCCAAATCATATACCCTAAACCCAGATCATATACCCTAAACTCAAACCGTATACGCTAAACCCAAATCCTATACCCTAAACCCAAATCCTATATCCAAATGTTATACCCTAAACCCAAACCGCATACTCTAAACTCAAATTCTAAATCCTAAACCCAAACAGTAAACCCTAAATCTAAATTCTATACCCTAAACCCAAATCATAGACCCTAAACCCAAACCGTATACTCTAAACCCAAATCCTAAACCCTAAACCCAAACCGTAAATTCATAGGGTTTAGAGTTTAGAATTTGGTTTTAGGGTATACAGTTTGGGTTTAGGGTATAACATTTGGATCTAGGGTTTAGATTTAAGGTTTACAGTTTGGGTTTAAGGTCTAGGATTTGGGTTTAGGGTTTAGAATTTGGTTTTAGGGTATACGGTTTGGGTTTAGGGTATAGCATTTGGATCTACGGTTTAGATTTAAGGTTTACAGTTTGGGTTTAAGGTCTAGGATTTGAGTTTAGGGTTTAGAATTTGAGTTTAAGGTTTAGAATTTGAGTTTAGGGTATAGTGTTTGGATTTAAGAATTAATGTTTAGGGCATAGAAATTAAAATTTAGGGTTTAGAATTGACATTATTATTTTTTAGCTATTTTTAAATATATTTAATATTTTTATTTAATTATCCACATGTCACATTGATTAGTCATAAATCAAGTGGTGAATTTAAAGGTTCACCCAGCCCAAAGTCCTGTCCATAACTAGTAGTGTACTTTTATTGACGGTTGAATATTGAATGTCGTGTGTGTGAACGCGATAAATAATACAACAAAGACTATGACCTAGTATGAAGCAGGCTACTATAAAGAGAGACAGTGACATAGCATCAAGGGGATTTGGAGTAAACTTCTGTGAAAAACAAAATGCTAATTTTATACAATTCACACTAATTATAATTCAAATATAAAAGTTTGCATACCAATCGTACATTCGTACTTGCATACCAATCGTACATTCGTATACACAATAACTAATAATGTATTTTTATTGATGGTTCAATATTGAATGTAATGTGTGTGAACACGATAAATAATACTACAACAAAGACTATGACCTAGTATAAAGTAGATACTATATAAACTATAATATAGCTTGATCCGCACAATCGTGCGGATGTTTGTCTTCATTTTTATATATATATATATTTAATTATTTATATTATTTTTCAAATACCTAAATTTTAAATTTTGTTTGTTTTATTCAATTTTTATTTTAAACATATATTTGTTGCTTCTTATTATATTAATGTTTTGTTAGATTGTGTTTGATTATCTGACAGATTAATATAGGCAAAGTTCAAAATATTTGAAAATTATTTTCTACTTCCTTATCTATTATTAAAACTAATAAATGAATCTAGTTTCAATTTAAGTTATGTAGTAGTAAAAAATAATTCTTATTTAGTATTTTTTTGAATTTTATGAAAATTTAAAATATTCGTATACACTAATCTTTAAGCATTTAGTATTAGATATTTATAGAAATAAAATAAATGATTGAATATTCAATAAAATTTTGATTTGTTTTTAATATGCAGATTCAAAGGTATATTATTAGAACATAATTTTTTATGTAATGTAATTCAAACATATATAAATTTAAACTAGGATTTGTATAATATATAAGTCTTCTTATCTATTAAAATATATACATCTTATTAATGGGTCAATATAGTATGTCAATATCAAATGGTTCATTATTACTAATTAGTAATTCAATTATCTTGTTCTCAAAAGTCAAAAGTATAGGAACTGGTCTTTTGGGGGGAGGGGGGGGGGGGGGTTTCTTTAACCTTTTCTATTTTTTATTCTCGATTACTTTTTTTATGTTTAGGTTATAAATACATAACTTTGATATAATCGTAAACATTTAAATATATGATTTATATTTTAATGCTATATATAATGTAATTCTATAATTTTATTGTTTAAGTTTTTATTTGACATTATTAATATATAAAGACTTTTTTATACAATTTAATTGAAATAATCAAAAAGATAACACCCTTCAAAATATATATTTATTATTTCTACAGTTTGCATGAAAAATGTTTTTGTCATCATCATAAGATTTTTAAAATATTTTTAACATTTATTTAGTTATACAATAGAATATGTATTTTCTTAGGATCATTTATATTTCCTTGTTGTGTTTAAAATATAATTTTGCATCTATAATTTTAATATATATGAGGATTTTATAAATAAATATATTGTTATGTTCAGATAATTTAGATTATTATTTTAGTAAATTTTATACATGGTTTACATTAAATATCTTTTAATGGTGCATCATATTTATAATAAAATATTTTAAAAAAATAAAATAAATTTATTATTAATTTAGTATAGTTTTTAATATTTAATTCATATAATTAATTTAAATTGATTTGAATACTACTAATTCCAAATTAATTAAAGCATTATTATATAAAATATTTAAATATTCTTGTAAGACTTTTTTAGATTTTTGTCAACAGAATTTTTATAATTAAAAGTAAAATTAAAACAATTTTATAGGTGAAGTTATATATGTGTTGATTATATAAAATGTGACATCTTAAGTATGTCAACATGTTAAATAGAAATAAATAAAATATGATTTTCTAAGAAATATCAATCTTTTTAAAAAAATCACACATGAATAAAAGTTGTGACTTCTGTTGTAATAAAATAGAAGAGTGAGTGACATACCATCAAGTGCATTTGGATTAAACTTCTGTGAAAAACAAAATGATAAATTTTGATAAAATTCACTTTAATTATAATTTAAATATAAATTTTGCATACCTACCAATCGTACATTCGTACTTGATAGTTTTCAAATTTTGAGAAACATGTAAAACAGAGATATGTATATGTAAGCAAGTATGATAAAAGCACGGTAGTTTTTGTTTTTGGGTAAGATAAAAACAAAATAGTTTTACTTTCTCATTTTGATACTTTTCTGGGAACTTGCACATTCTTAGCTCTTTCTTTTCTTTCACATTTTCCTCATCTGATTACGATGATTAACACCAATGTTTGGACGTATGTCCGCAAATGGGGCTTTTCGCAAAAGATAACGAAAGCTTCGAGCTATGTACAGGCAATGACAGCCTAAGCCGTCGTAGACTCCTTAATCTTTAACTGGAACTGAGCCCATTAATACTTGGCCCAACAACCAATTACTCGAGAAGGTATCCCGTTTACCTATTTGTTTTATAAATGCGCACTTACTCGTAGCCCAACTTATTATAAATTGGGTATCCGGGCCTTCTCTCTCGCACACTTGTTAGAGTTATAAATTAGGTCATATATAATTTAAGTATTTATTTATTAAGAAAACTATAGCAATGGCATCCGATTGGCAGTCTTTTTATTGGCTTTTAAGAAGAGGCAAGGGGTATAATAAAAAGGGTATTTTGGGTAGAAGAAACAACAATAGTTGGGCTTTACCACATTCAAACCGCAATTCGAACCTTAATTGGTCTGGATGTGAGGTTTTAATATTAAACTACTTGTAGAAATTATATAAACTATTGGTAATTTCTTTTACTTAATTTCGAGTTAAAATTCATATTTTATAAAATGTCATGTCATATTGGTAATTATATAAACTATTGGTAACAAGTGCTTTTTGATTATAAATTTCATAGTATCTCCAATGATGCTTCATTTTTTTGCTTTATTTGAAAAAATATTTATTTCAATGGTAATTTATTTCCTATTTCAAAATGAAATAATGAACAGTTTTTCTTCAAATTTGAAGATATATTGTTAATATCTTATTTTTTGAAGATGAACATTTTTAATTGTAATTTAGTTTTTACCTTTTATTTTAGTTTTTGATGAAATAAATTATATACGTTAGTATCACCCAATTAATTTTGAATTTTATATTATTATTTTCACCTAATTAGATATTAATATCGACGAACATGAAAATATTCACTTTAAAGAAATTTAACTGAGTTTAGAAGAATGTAAGATAATTAAGTATGTTTTTTTAGTTTGGAATATTTTAGTTGATTACTTGTACGAAATTATATATTTAATGTTCCTAATAAAGTTTAATGTTCTTTGTTTATTTGTTAATGTTTGTGCACTAATCTATAATGTTATATTAAGTAATAGTTGTGTTGGATTATTGTTAAAATAAAATATTCGGGTAAAAATAGTTAATTTGAAAAGTCATAAGATAGTATTATTAACAATTAATAATAAAGTGAAGATATAATATAGTTGAGTGTGGATAGAATATATTTATAATATTATTTTTGAAAAGAGAAAATGAAGCAAACCATTGAGAGAAATGTTTTTTTTTTGCTTCTTTTTGAAAAAAGTAAACTTTTAAAGATGAAAATAAAGCCAACCATTATGGATACTTTTAAAACATCTCCAACCATGACACCAAATTTAGTGTTAAAATTACACCAAATTTGGTGTTTTGGTGTTAAATTTTTTTTGTTATCTCCAAGTATATCATATATTATTTGATGTTTTATATTTTAATAATTTTAATATTTTTATTATTTGAAATTGATACATAATTGGTTTATCACACTTTGATTGTTTGTAAATTTTCGTAATTTTATGTTTATAAAATTGTTTACGTTTATATTTTTGATTTAACAATATTATTCATGTATTTATTTTATATAAAATACTATATTAAAAATTACAAAAGATTAACTATCAACAGCACATAAAAATATATTTATTTTAGTAATTTTTTTTAGTTAGTAACACATGTTTAACTATATTATAAAATAAAAAATTATTTTAGAGTTTGGTGAATTTAATAGTATTAAATATAACTTAAATAAAAATCATAATCAATGTTTTAATTTATGTAAAAATAATATAAATATATATAGTATAATATATTTATGTTTAGTTACAAATTTGAACTGAATAGCAACAATTGAAACAAATTTGAATTGATTAATAATAATAATTGAATTATACTATTCAATGAAAAATGATAAAATATAACTTGGTGTAATACTATTCATCACACAGAATTTAGTGAGAAAATATTATTTTTGGTGTTTCATTGGAATGAAATTATATTAAATTTGAGTGTTTTGGAGGAATGAAATTACATTAGATTTGGAGTGTTTTGGTATCCCATTGGAGTTAGCACAGCGTGTCTGGTAAAAGCTTTTTACTTGCTGAAACAAAAACATAAATTAATGAACGTTAGTTGTTGGCGTCTAATGAACATTTTTTTTGTTTTGGTCAACGGCGTCTAGTAACTAATTACCGTAATATCCCTCATTTACGAAAGGGTAATGATGGTAAAATGGAAAAGGAGGCGCTTGGGTGGGAGTTGGTGGGGGAATCGATGCCAAATATATATAAAGATTCGCATCAAATCAAAGCCTCTCTGCCTGTCTATTCTCTCACTCTCCAATCTCAGATCTCTCTCTCTCTTTCTAGCGGAGTCTTCGAGATCATCACCATGGCTTCTTCAAGCTTCGTCAAGCTAAACGCTCTCTCTTCTCCTCGGATCAGCCACCGCTCCTTCGCCCACCCCTCCGCCTCTCCCTCTCCTCCTCGTCGCGTCTCCTTCGCGATCCGCGCCGGTTCTTACTCCGACGAACTCGTCAAAACCGCCGTGAGTCTCCCTTCCACTATACCGCCTATTAGTGTAGCTTTGTGTTTATCGCTCTCAATTGATAGTTTAGCTTTACACTTTACACTGGATTCGAACTCTTTAACGTGATGATTCTTCTGATTATGATTCGCCTAAATCTGTTAAAATAGAAAACGATTGCTTCCCCTGGGAGAGGTATCTTAGCGATCGATGAGTCGAACGCGACTTGCGGCAAGAGGCTCGCTTCGATCGGGTTGGACAACACCGAGGAGAACCGTCAAGCCTACAGGCAGCTTCTGCTAACCACCCCTGGCCTCGGAGACTACATCTCCGGTGCTATTCTCTTCGAAGAGACGCTTTACCAGTCCACCAAAGACGGCAAGAAGTTCGTCGACTGCTTGAACGATGCCAACATCGTCCCTGGCATCAAAGTTGACAAGGTTCTTTTCAGAACAATTAACAGATCAAATCATTTGAATTCTTGTTTACTCACCATCGTATGTTTTTTTTTTTTAATACAGGGCTTGGTTCCCCTTCCTGGCTCCAATGAGGAGTCTTGGTGCCAAGGCTTGGATGGATTGGCTTCACGTTCTGCTGAGTACTACAAGCAAGGCGCTCGTTTCGCCAAGTGGTATGTCTTATCCCTCAGATTTTTTAGACTCTAATAGACAATTTAGCTTGAAAGTTTTAACAATTTGACTCTTATAGGTTGATGTTCTTCTGGCTATGTATATTCATTGTGATGATTTTTTTTTTTTTTGTTGATCTGAGTATGTATATGTGTTTGTTGCAGGAGGACAGTTGTGAGTATTCCTTGCGGTCCTTCAGCACTAGCTGTGAAGGAAGCTGCGTGGGGTTTAGCGAGATACGCTGCCATCTCTCAGGACAACGGGCTTGTGCCTATAGTGGAGCCAGAGATTCTTCTTGATGGGGACCACCCGATTGAGAGGACGCTTGAGGTTGCTGAGAAAGTCTGGTCTGAGGTGTTCTTCTACTTGGCGCAGAACAATGTTATGTTCGAGGGGATATTGTTGAAGCCCAGCATGGTTACCCCAGGCGCTGAGCACAAGAACAGGGCCTCTCCCGAGACTGTAGCTGAATACACGCTCACCATGCTCAAGAGGAGAGTCCCTCCGGCTGTTCCGGGGATCATGTTTCTGTCTGGAGGACAGTCTGAAGCGGAGGCTACGCTGAACCTGAACGCCATGAACCAGAGCCCGAACCCGTGGCATGTGTCCTTCTCTTACGCGCGTGCCCTGCAGAACTCTGTGCTCAGGACGTGGCAAGGGAAGCCCGAGAAGATTGAGGACTCGCAGAAGGCTCTCTTGGTTAGGGCAAAGGCCAACTCATTGGCTCAGCTCGGCAAATACTCAGCGGAGGGAGAGAATGAAGATGCTAAGAAAGGAATGTTCGTCAAGGGTTACACCTACTGATTTGTTTAAATTTGGTCCCAACTTGAAGAGATCTTAATAAGGACCCTTTGTTGTCTCTTTCTGAAGTTTTCACCTTTTTTGTTTTGTTTTTGTTTTTGTTTTATCTTTGTTCCATCCATGAGAAAGAAACTCACAAAGTGACGATGATATATGTATGTGAGAAACTCTAAATCTATATTTCCTCAAGATATTAAACTACTTGGTTAGTTAACACAGCAAGTACAGTCTGTAAGTGAAGTGGTTAACCCCTTTGTCAGGAGATCTCGCAGGCACAAAGAGAAGATTAGTTTCTGTTTCTCGGACAGCTACCTTTGAGTATAAACTTCTGTTATTAGATGGGATTCAGTACAGTAGATATAGTTGACCACTTGTTAGTCTTCTTTGTGTGCGAACTGGTAATCAGAAATTAAGTTTTATGTTGACAAGCTCCCTCTCTCCCTCTAATATATGTAATTTATATAACTGGCAAGGCAGCAAAGGTTGAAAAGATTGGTTCTTAACAATGTAGCTTCACTATGAAATAAGTAATAACATATCACAGGGGTCATTAGAGACTTGTTTAACATACCAAACGAACAAAATAAAGCAAAGAGATCAATGGTCCAATAACTTGAGAAGAATGGTCTGTTTCAGCAGAAAATATATATCACCAAGTTTGTAATTAGTTTACAAACATAAAAGCAGGCAAAAGTGAGCATAGATGAAAAATGGACTTACATGGGCAACACGCATGAGATCTCATTCCCTGGTGAAGCTCAGAGGCTGATATTAAAAGCTTCATGGGACGGTACTCACATGTCTGAGACTGTCCTCTATTCTCTGCGCAGCATATAACTTCCTGCTCTCTCAGGTGCTCAAATGCCTTCCATGCCAACAATTTTGGATCACCACCATATACAAACCATTACATCTCATCTGAGCTATACACTTACCCGTAGGCAGACATTTTGCGCATAGTAGTCCGAGGTTTGTAAAGAATCATGTATCGTCTTATACTCTGGAAACACACATGGGACCCCAAGTCATTTTTCATAGTGCTCCAACCCACATTTTTTCCCCCAGGTTCAAGTAACAGATTACCTTTCATCACACTGAAGAAGTTGTATGAGCTCTGCCTTTCACTTCTAACCTCCTCATGCATACTAAAAGATAAAGCTCCAGTATAGAACAATCTGCTCAAGTCAACACAGTTTGACACAAACTGATTTAATTATCTCCCCAAGAAAAATGTATAAGTAAACACCGCAGCTTGGCAAAACAAATCCTCAGTCAGAATCGAGTGACTCTAATTTTTTCTCTAGTTGGCTTATCGTACCTCTAACGGCTTCCAACTTTGGTTGCCTTTGCATACTTGAAAATGCTGATTTGAAGTTTTCAAGAGAGAGGAGGCCGGATTCCAAAATCATTGAAGAAATAGCGCGGAACATCAAGAGATCGCCTCAACACAGATGAAGTGACACTATTTTAACAAGAAACAGCTCACCCTTGTAAATGAAGAACTTACATAAACTTCAGCAAACTGCTGACAGTAGAATTGGCATTTAAAAATGTCCTCAGCATGTCTTTAAATCTCGTGTCTGATATTATACTATGCACATTAATTGAAAATTATCAGTTTTTTTTAGAACAAGAACTGGCATCATAAAAAAAGCTAATGCATAGTACTGACTGGATGTGGATATTTAGGACCTTAATCTTTTCATTGAACTGAGAAACATATCCACATGGGAAGCTTGAGTCTGCTGGTAGAGACAGCAGGTGTTGCAATAAACTGAAAAGATTATCAAAACAAGTTCATTGGAAGAAAGTGTTTTGCTCATTACAGAAAAATAGCTGCTTATTAGTTATTACCTGTCAACTTCTTCTCTTAGATTGAGGAAGAAATCAAAAGCCACGAGGAGTATATAGAAGCAGAGTTGAAGGAGGAGCATACAACATCTTTTTCAGAACCGAGAGGACCGAGTTGCAAGATGGAGTTGTTGCATCCTTACGTGATAGAGTTCGATACAATGAACTTCAACTTGCTAAAAAGAAAGAGACAGTTTTTTTTATGAATCCAATTTTACGGAATTTTCAGACAGAAGCTGAAGTAGTTGAAACCTGCTGCTGTCTGTAGAAACGGAATGCGGTCTGAAGACGAACTTAGGATCGCAGAGCCTCCCGCGAATCAGTTTTAGGGATTTCTCCGCCCGAGACTCTTTGCTCATAAGAAAACGTTGGAAACTGGCGGGAAAATGACTCTCCCCATCATAAGCCAAGCATTAGAAGAAGTTTATGGGCCGTGATGGGCTTTTGCTTCATCGAAACGATGTCATTTCAAATTCTGAGAGCATATTATCTAGAAACGGAAATAACGTGAATAACTGGCGGGAAAATGACTCTCCCCATCATAACCCAAAACCGGACAGTTCATTTTCTCTAAACTCAAAACAAAACAAAACATAAAATACTGCAAAAACTGAATACAGATTTTTTTTTATAACTCAAATCATGCTTTTTATTAAGTTTGAAATGAACAAACATAGTCTGCATGAATCTCTTCGTAACAGATTCGTTGCGAACATAGTCTGCATGATGAATCAGTCTTGGTTTATTCTGTGGAGGCACAGAGAAGCACATTCTATCAAAAACAGAGCAGACCAGTGTTTTGAGTTACTCTGTTTTCTTTTCGGTGAATGAATTCGAGATGGGTGATAATACAGAAACTGACCCCTCACCTTCCTTCTTGCTTGTCCACCATCTTATGCACTTGGAAAATCCCAATCCAGGCGAGCCCAAGTCATCAAGTCTCGACCTTTCTCCTCAACCACGTCGATATGAGCCTCCTCTTATCCATCAGCGGCAGAGAAGGCTCGTTTCCTCATCTGGGTCCTAGTCTCCACGCGTCCATTGTCAAAAGCCCTGCTTTTTTTCGAGCCCTTAGATGCTGACGTCCATCGCAAGGCTCTCGTTGTTTGGAACGCCTTGCTCAAACTCTACGTAACACGCGGAGAGTTAGCTTATGCGCTCAAGCTGTTCGACGAAATGCCCATGAGAAATAATTCTTCTCGGAATGAAGTGTTGAGTGGGTTGCTGAAGAACAGAGAGATCGAGTCCGGTTTTGTGTTGCTTAAGAGCATGCTTAGACCCGGTGGGTTTGATCAAGCAACCTTGACGATGGCTTTATCGGTTTGCGATACACCAGAGTTGTGTCTTGTGACCAAGATGATTCATGGTTTAGCAGTTTTAAGCGGTTGTGACAAGGATATCACCGCGGGGGGCGCTTTGATCACGGCCTATTACAAAAGTGGATGTTCGGTTTCTGGGAGACGGGTTTTTGATGAAATGGGGCAAAGAAACGTCATCACTTGGACGGCTGTGATTACTGGTTTGGTACAAAATGAGTTGCATGAAGATGGTTTAAGATTGTTAAGTTTGATGCGTAGAGGATTGGTTCAACCAAACTCAGTAACTTATATGAGTGCTCTATCCGCTTGTTCCGGGTCACGGAGGGTAATACAAGGGAAACAGATTCATGCTCTTTTGTGGAAACTTGGGATTGAATCAGAGTTACGCATTGAGACTAAGCTAATGGATATGTACTCTAAATGTGGAAGCATTGAAGATGCCTGGAGGATCTTTGAGTCTGTTCAAGAAACTAATGCAGTTTCGATTACTGTGATGTTAGCTGGTTTAGCAAAAAATGGGTCAGAGGAAGAGGCTACACATTTCTTCATTAGAATGCTTCAAGCTGGCGTTGAGATAGATTCAAACGTAGTTTCAGCTGTTCTTGGAGTCTCGTTTGTCGATAATTCCTTGGGTTTAGGCAAGCAGCTTCATTCTTTGGTTATCAAGCGAGGATTCTCCGGTGACACCTCTGTTAACAACGGACTCATCAGCATGTACTCCAAACGCGGGGATCTAGATGATTCACTCAGCGTCTTTAGAAGAATGTCAGAAAGGAACCTCGTTTCATGGAGCTCAATGATCGCATCGTTTGCTCGCCATGGACACGGATTGGCTGCCCTGAAACTATACGAAGAAATGATAAGGCAAGACGTGAATCCCACAGATGTTACCTTTTTGTCACTGCTCCATGCTTGTAGCCATGTAAAGTTGATCAACGAAGGCCAAGAGCTCTTGAAAACTATGCAAGATGTCCATGGAATCGAGCCTAGCCCGGTGCATTATGCATGTATCGTTGACATGTTGGGCCGAGCTGGTCGTCTAGAAGAAGCAAAGAGCTTTATAGAGTCATTGCCTAAGAAACCTGACTGTCATGTTTGGAATGCACTGATTGGTGCTTGTAGTTTCTATAATGACGCTCAAATGGGGAGATATGCCGCTGAGCAGTTATTACTGTCTTCACCTGATAGCTCAGCTCCTCATATTTTGTAGCCAACATATACTCATCTAGAGGACAGTGGAAGGAGAGGGCGAAGACGATCAAGAGAATGAAAGCAATGGGAGTGAGTAAAGAAGCAGGCGTAAGTTGGATTGAAATCGAGAATCAAATACACAGGTTTTCTGTCAACGACAAGTTGCATCTACAAGCAGAGGCTATACATGATGTTCTTTCTGAATTGTTTGTTGTTATGTTAGATGAAGGTTACAGAACTGATAAGAGGTGTATTTATCTTTTGTAACAAATTTTAGTTTATATGATTAGAAATCAAAACTAATTAAAACATAAATATGTATGGGCAAATCTCTCAAATAGCATTTTTCAAGTTTTTGTCACAAAAATAGCACTCAAAAAATAAAATGACCAAAATAGCACCTTTTTGTTTTGAAAATTTTAATATTTATTTTTTATTTTTAAATATTTGAGCACATTCTTAAAATTCCACCCTTTAAATCTAAATCCTAAGTGGTAAATTAATTAACCTAAAGGTTATAAATGCATATTTACCCTTCAATAAAAATTATTTTGGTCATTTTATTCTTTGTGATGTTATTTTTGTGACAAAAACTTGATTTAGTGCTATTTTGGTCTTTTTTCAATATGTATTCCTTACTCTATCTTTTAAATATAATATTTTCCACATTATTTAAATAAAAGTAAAAGAAAGAAAATAATAATATCATAATATTATTATATAAATATATTTTAGCACAAATATTTACCATTACAAATAAAAATCTGTTTTATTTATTTGGATGAAAATGGCAAAAATTATATTAATTTTAACGTCAAACAAAATAATAAATTATTAAAATTAATGTTTTAGTTATGAATATAATAATAAAATAAACTATGTATATATTATTAAAATTTATTTATAAATATACTAATATTTAACTAATCAATTTCTTATTTTTATTCAGTTTTGGTTACTATATCAAATATCCATTCGATTTATTCAGTACTATCAAACCCAAACTCATTTTCTATTTCGATTCTGTTTTAATTAATTTGATTTTATCGTACTAAAACTAATTTTATAGTGCGTATAGTTTGGAAAAGACCGAGTATATCTAAAAATATAATGTATCAAAAAAATAAATTATTTAAATATATTATCCCAGTTTTATGAAATTTCTAAGTGTTATCTTGTTCTCAAATTTATAAAAAAAAATCAACTTTTAAAAACATATAATCTAATATTTTTTATTTTTTCTTATATTTTATTTGTATTTATAATATCTAAGGTATTGAAGTCTTTTGATCTATTAAATAAAATATGTTGATCATTTTTTTCTTTATGGTCTAACCGAAAACCCCAAAGAAATGTCCAACTAGAGTTTCCCTATGTTTGTGAGGAAGTGTCTGGGCCGTGATGGGCTTTGCTTTCTCTAAGACGTCGTTTTCATCATATTGTGTAGATTATTATTATGGCGGAAGTGTTGAAAAACAGACGAAAGGATTGGGTTGGGTTGTGTAAATTTTGATGAGGCAAAGGAAACTCTAGCGAACTGGAACCAATCGTTTTCTGACGCTCTTGCAAAGGACTGATTGATCGTAGAGAAGAAGATATGGGGAGCACAAGCACGAGCTCTGCTGCTCTAATCCACCATTTCCACCTCACAAGTCGCGATGTTGATTCGCCTAGAAAGCGTCCCTACTACTACACTGTGAAATTCTGCAACTCGTGGAAGGAAGGTGGACTCCGATACGGTGCAACGCGACGGTGTGGCAAAGTCTTAAGACCCGTGGTTCGCTTGTCAGCTCTCGATGAAAATTCCGGCGATTCACCAACGGAAACTACTTCTAGTCTTGGCTCTGCCGTACAAGACAGACCAGGTATGTTCAAACACTCATGTGTTCTTGTTTGTATTTTGTCGGATGATCAAGGATTGTCATTTTGATATATACTCTTCTTGAATTGTTTTTTAAACAGGTGTGGAAGAAGATGCATCCTTTGAGCAAGAAGATAAATCAAGTTCCATCTATGAGTTTCTCTATCCAGATAAAGAGGAGCTCCCTGATGACAAAGAGATGACTATATTCGATCACCTGGAGGAGCTCCGTGAGAGAATCTTCGTCTCTGTTTTGGCCGTGGGAGCTGCGATCACGGGTTGCTTCGCCTTCTCCAAAGATCTAATCGTGTTTCTTGAAGCCCCAGTCAAAAATCAGGGCGTAAGGTTTCTTCAGCTAGCTCCTGGCGAGTTTTTCTTCACTACTTTAAAGGTCAGAGAGCCGCTTGGACTCTTTAGCTTCCTCAAATGAACAAGAAAGATGATTTCTTTTGTTTGTTTGTTGTGGTGCAGGTTTCAGGTTACTGTGGGCTTCTACTAGGGAGTCCAGTGATCTTGTATGAGATCATAGCTTTTGTACTTCCTGGTCTGACACGAGCTGAGAGAAGGTTTCTGGGGCCGATTGTGTTTGGTTCCTCCTTGCTCTTCTATGCTGGACTTGCCTTCTCCTACTGGGTGTTAACCCCTGCTGCCTTGAACTTCTTTGTGAATTACGCTGAAGGTGTGGTTGAATCTCTCTGGTCTATCGACCAGTACTTTGAGTTTGTGCTAGTTCTTATGTTCAGCACCGGCCTTTCTTTCCAGGTAAGTGTCAGTGAGAATAATATACATCTTTTTGGTATGTTCACCATTTGGAATTTGACTTTTTTGTTGGTTTTAACAGGTTCCGGTAATTCAGTTACTCCTGGGACAAGTAGGGGTGGTGTCGGGAGATCAAATGCTTTCAATATGGAGATATGTGGTGGTGGGTGCGGTGGTTGTAGCAGCTGTTGTCACGCCCTCGACAGACCCTGTCACTCAGATGCTCCTAGCAACGCCGCTTCTGGGGCTATACTTGGGTGGTGCGTGGATGGTCAAGCTCACAGGTCGGTGAGGAACTTGGCTGTTCAAAGACAAATAAAGTCATGTATCTTGTAGAGTATATATATCACTTTCCATGCAAGAGACCACAGTTTGGTACCTAAATTGTTCATTTGAATCTTAATCTTTTTTGGATGTATAAATTTTAGCAACCAAAAAGAGCACATTAGGTTGAGGAGATTGGTGTTTATTATACGTAAACGACATGACCCTATACTCAAAAGGCCCCACAATATGATGGAGACAGGGATAGTTCCAACCATTACCATGAACATGATCTGCAACATGTTATATGCAAATCTCTCTTGAAACAAGTTGAATATAATTGCATTAAAAGACGGATGCTCGTTTCATTTCTTTTGCTAGTTGCTACTTGGCAGCTACGTTGCAGATTCTTTTCTCGACCCATTCATTTATTTCAGGGTAACTCTATTTGCAGGTAGATGGCATTGCCAATGTTTCCTTTTTAAAAGAAAAAAAAAACTTGTATAAGTAAATACAAAACAAACCTTTACTCTTAGAATTCCTGGAGTAAGCTCTGGTACTGAAATTGTTACAGATACACTATTCACATCAGAGCTAAAAGTTGGCATTTGAAACGGCTCCTGCTGATCCAACTTTGGACCTCAATAATGCAATTGGAGTTTCTGCCAGAATTTTTATACTCTGGAGTTCCTATTATCATGCGGTTGAACTTTTGACATTGTAAAGATAAAAAAAAAGGTTTTAACATTATATATATGTACATGCTCTGTGTATCTTCATGATCCATCCTCAAGTTTTTCTTATGGCTTTCCTATGCTATTCAATATTTTTTATATCTGATTTCCATGAGGGACAATTGAATGACAGGTTTTCATATTCATTTTCTAAACTTTTGGTGGCAGGACAAAGCTTGGACATGGTTTACTATCTGGGAAGTACTCTATTCCTGTAACAGAGGTATGCCTAATTTTAAGAGAAAATTATTTGAACTTATACATATTTATATTATCCAAACCACCTCATCTATTTACTAAATTCATTAAAATTTCACACTCACTAACACCATTCTGCCTTGTAGGATGCTCTTGACTTTTTCCTCCATTTGCTAGACAAAGTTGAGCGTGGCAACAACATGAGATCAGATTTAGACCCCTTAGGAGCTTCAAGTTAGGAGTAAAAGATAAGATCCTTTGTTCATCTGGGAGGTCTCATATAAATAAGAGGGAAGACTGTATTCTTTCTTTGAACATTCCATTGCAGGAGGCAACTAATAATAAAGAGGTATATCTTGTTCTTCCTTCTCTGTTCCACTTCCTTTTATCATTTAGCCTGTTTCTTAATATTATATGGTGTTTTTGTTTTTTTGTTTTTAGACTTAAACTAGCTTCGATGCAAACATAGCAAAGTGGAAACAACATACAAGAGGAGAAAAAAGTTACATAAGCTATCACCCTAACAGTGTCTCTTAAACACTTTTGTCTCACCTACAAGTAGAAGAAGAATCAACACCTCTAAGGAAAGACCTGCGCCACCAAATCTGAAATGATTTACTGAGATTAGGACACTCAGTCCCGTGCTTAGAGAACCACCTGAACCATTCCATGAACACTTGATACTGAAGCTTGGATGGCAGTGTTAAGAGCGTCTGCCCCATCCCTTCTTCCACTTCCCTCATGTCTAATCCCTTCTTGCACCTTTGCAGCCACCCGAAATCTAGCAACATTGGCCTGAACCACATATCTACAAGCCCCGCTCTTGCTTCTCCTCCGCACTGCACTCTCCTTTTCCCCATTGCAATAAACATTAACCCTGTTACTCTGCTTAATTCGTACCTCACCATCGGCGACGCTTCCTCATGCATCTCCACTAGCGTTCTTTGCTTCCCCCATATCTCCACGAATTCCTCTGCTATCTCCCGGTCTATCATGATTTCCAACAGCCAATTAATGTTCTCCACTTCCCTCGATATACCTTCAACCAATGGCTTTCCGCTCTTGTTACTACTTCCCTTTCCAAACAGTTTAACAAGTGAATCCACACAGTACTTGCCTGCTTTATATATCTCTTCCTTGTTGATTTCAGGCTGTTCTTTTTCGTACACTGAACTTTTGCAAAGAATACCTTTCACCAGAGATTTGAGCTCGTTTCTAGGAGGATTTGTATGGCTGCAAGAGGTTATTGACCAAACAAGCTGCTTCGATAAGCTCTCTTGTGTGTTGTTCTCTGTCTCGTTAGAATTAAACCTTGCCAAAATTTCAGCATCATCCAAGTTATGAACTGCAAGAACTCTCCTCAGTCTTTCCTCTTCGTCCTCTGTCCACGGAACAGCTCGGAGATACTCCAGGCACGAAAAGACGGCTCTAGAGAATTTGATTCCAGCGGCTACCTCGAGTACATCAATGGCTCTGTAAACACCCATTTTCATGAGCTTCTTGATAATGCCGTTGCCATTGCGTTCCTCAAACATGAGTTGTAGAGTTTCCTTAAAAACGCCAAGATTCTCCACATCAGAGACTTGCAAAGGTGAAGAAGACTTGTCAGCAGCAATCAAAGCAGCAGCGAACACATCCGAGTTGGCTGATAGAACCTCCGAGCTAAGCTCCAGCACCAAAACTCCACCGTTCAGACTCACCCTAGCCGAATCTGAGACACTTGTCTCGATCTTAGGTGCTCGGAAACTTTCTGAACGAAGATTTGGTAACGAATCTACAACCACTTCTTCTTCATGACTAGTCTCTTGCATAGGGTTGATGTTGAGATCTGAATCTATGGGAGAAACACGACCCGGAGATAAGATCCGACGAGGGTCGATTAAAGCAGATCTAGAGCTTTGCGGTGAGCAAGGTACCGGTTTGGTCCTCCGATGCTGCGGCGGCTGGGTCTGGGTCTTGGCTTGTATGTGGTTACGAGATGAAATTGAACGAACATCAGGACTCGCCGGCGGTACGGCGAAAGAGCAGCACCATGATCGTCGCCTAGAAAGAGGACCCGTGCCGGAATATGTAGGTTTACGGTGCTGCTCGGAGTCGCCCAGGCCCATTGTCATCAGCAAGTGAAGTGCTCTGGTGTTTTTGTTTTGCTATTAACTTTGATGAATTTTTTAGAAGCCTTTAACAAACCAGAAAGCAGGCAAAGGACTCGAAGAAAATAATATTATATGAGTTAGTTTTTTTTTTTAATATATATGAGTTAGTTGACTCAGGTTTAATATGTTTCATAGTTTCTCTGCAATATAAGGAGATAGCTGCACAACTCGTCTCGATGGGATTTAACCAGCTTCATTGCCATAAATACTTCTAATGCTCTGGGGCGACCAACTGGTTATTTTCTCACATGGATGATCCATCCAGGTAACTCAATATATTTCCACAACTCTGCAGCTGAGGCTTGACAGATCCTCCTAAAGACATGGGGTTATCTCTACTTCTTTCAGCGTCTCGACAATTTGATTAAAGAGACCATGAGTGTTGAAATTTTATGGATGGCAAAGAGAAAAAAATGAGCGACAAAAACTAGTCCTTTTTTTTCTATAGAACTTTTAGGGAATTTAAGATTTGGATTGTTGATGAATTGTTTGGTTTCCCAACTTGTGGATTATGACAAAATTACTAATTTTGATTCAGTGATGATAACAGCATCAAAAACATGTCCTTTCTTTTCGTATATGTCTGTCTATTTGTGCAATTTTCATTTTAAATTATGTTGTATATATATTATTTTAATTGTAATGTATATCAAATTATGGTCTAACGGAATGACTAGTTGTTAAAAATGAAGTATAGATATGTGTCTTAATTTTTCTGTGTGGAATGAAGTATATTTTTGTATTGTTGTAATTTGTGTTTTGTTGATGTAGACATTTTTTTTAAGATGGATGGTAATTAAAAGTTTTAGTTATACCTGGAATTGTGAAGCATGTTTTTTGATCCATGGTGATGATAATGTCTATTAACTTTAGTAGTGAAGATATATTGAAAGGAAAATGCGAATTGTATATATTAGTCTTGGCATTTGAAGTATAAATTTATAGATTTAGCTTTATTTTACGTTTGAGAAGTATTTGTTATTTGTTGTTGTTATGAGAAAGTAATGATGAGAATGGAAAATATATACTTATTGGGATAAATTATTTTGTATTTTGTTTTAAAATTAAAACCAAAGTAGAAAACAATACAGAAATGAAGCTGTAATTTAACCATAATAAACCACATTAATTCTATTTAAGTTAGAATCAAAGATTATTTTCTCTACATATTGGAAAATTTATGTTTGTACAAATTCATTGATGGAAAATGGAAATTGTGCCGCTAGCAAGAGAGCAAATATCGTTTACATAGTCGTAATTTCCAAAGTATATAGTTCATATATTGTTTTTCTTTTTTATAGAGGCGTATTAGTTCCCTCTAGATTGGTGATTGATTAGATCGACATCAAGTCTTGCAGTCACTTTTCGGTTGTAGTTTTTGATGGTTAGAATAACTTATAGATCATTAGCTAAGATATTATCGTTGTCTTTTAGTACATTCATCACATATTGGTTGTCTCTTGAATAAGGTTGAGTTGGGGTGGTGAATGTCATGGTTTGTTAACATGAATTCCATGCTTTCAGTTGTTGAGTCCTTAAAATTAACTTGATTGTCAATGATAGATGGTAGTTGGAAATCGATGACGGATTGTTGTGTGTTTGGCATGTGAATGTATACTTGAAGTGTTTTTTGGGGTTTCCTATGAATAACATTAAGATGCCGTATAGATATGTTTCATTTTTGTTAGCAGATTTCTTAAGGTGGAACAGCCTCATTGTCGTGCTGTCCTGTACAAAGTACAACTTGATTCCTTCAATGTAGGGTGCAGCTTGATTTTCACTTCTAAGACATCTTTCCATAATCTGGTGGTAACGTTCATACATGATCAGAGGATTCATGGTTTGTGGCCGCAAGTTGAGAGTTTTATTGCGAAAAATCACTTCATAAATAATAGTATCTAAAAATATTAATAAATATATATATTATTAATTCAAATAATACAAAAATAAATTATTGTTCATGCATTCAAAATATTTAATAATAAAAGAAACAATAAAATTCTTTATATATACAAAGTTTTTCACCGTAACAGAAATCCCCTAGACTATATTTGAGAAGTGATTTTGTAACATGTTCTCTCTACACTCAGTTTCACAAAAAAATATGACATGGCTACTAAAATTGATAACATGGTTTCCGAAAAATATGACATGGATTATTTCATTTAATGTTGATTTATATTTTTGGTAAACTTTTTAGAATATGGTAATAACTCTACCTTACATTTAATATTGATATTTATTTTTGATAAACTTATTTAAATATGGTAATATCGTATATACATCATCTATAAAATAAATATATTCATATATAGCATTAAAATTTCGAAATTATATTTTATTTTATTTTCTATAGTTATACAATTTGTATTACTAAATCTTTAAAAAATTGCTACAATTTTTCAAAAAATTTGATTCCTAATCGTAAAATCATTAGATTCTTACATATCTACAGATTCCATAGATATTGTTAGTTCAAATTTTTGATAATTATACAATATATTTTTAAATAAAAAACCATTTTATCTTAGTTTAATATTTAAATAAATAAAATATATTATTTAAATAACGTAATCAAAAACATTATTCAAAGCCATGTTTTATGGATAAAATAATAAAATCTATAATATTTAATAAACCTTATTTTAAATATAAATTAAATTTTGAAAACAATTTTACTACACATGGTGCAGGAAAACACCTAATACTTTGTATCACATAAGAGAAATTTGTAAATACTTACATATATATAAAACTATAAATATATATATATATATAAATTATCTTCTTAAAAACTTTTATAATGTAAGATTATATTATTTAGATAGCATAATATAAAATATTTTTATATTATAAGAATTATTAAATCACTGAAATTCGTTTTTGACTATATTTTAATTAATTAATTTATTCATTAAGGATAATAAAGATTTTATAACGAAATATAAACTATTTTTAGATAATGATAACTACTACATTATTGAAATTCGTTTTTTATATATGATTAATTATATATTAAAAGAATTAATTATTCATTAAAGATAGTGTAAAATTATCTAATAAAAAAACTAAATTCATTTTTACTTTTAGTTAGAGTTAAAATAAATATTTTATTCATTAAAGATATAAATAATATTAATTTTTTTAACTTTTAAACTGAGAGTTTTGTTACGAAAATTCACTTCGTAAATAATAGTATAAATAAATCAATTTAAAATTCTAATAAATATTTCGGATAAAAATATTCGAGATGAGCGCGAAAGATTCAAAAAGTTCAGATTATTCGACACGAACCCGAACGGCTTTCAAGCTCACCTTTAGAAACGGGGATATATCCGAATTCCCAAATCCCAATTAGTGTCTGTCTAGGGATCAAAAGCTAAATAAAAACTCGTCAGTCACTCTAATCTCAGAATCAGCAACACGAATTGATTCTTCTTCACTCTCTTACCAAACACGTGTACTTCAGATTCACACTCTTATCTCGATTTTCACGGGAAAAGAAAGTAAAACAAAAACAAAAATAGATACTCTTGCCGTCATGAAGAATCTGTTTCCGTTTCTGGACGTTCTCTCACTTGCCACCACATTAATCTCTCGCCGTTATCTCGTCTTTAAGAGGTAAAGCGATGGTTTGTTTCTTTTGCCGCTTTTCTGATCCTGAATCCGTTATGAATGATCCGAGCGTTTTAGCGATCGATGACGAAAATGGAAACCACATAGAAATTGAAATTATGGATTGTGTTGCTGATTTGATGTGATCGATCACGTGGGAATCAATATTCAATGATTTGTTGCTAATTCGCAATTGTGAATTTCGTTTTTTTCTTTAATTTGTCCATGCAGAGGCTTAGCAACAAGAAGCAAACATTAAAAAAAAAAGAAAATGGTGGAGACGCGAGCTCAGCATCGCAAGAGAGTGACATGGCACAAGGTAGAATCCGCGGGGGATGTCTTTCGTGACATCTTATCTCGACTCTCAGTAAAATCCATCCGTACAGCGAAAACGGTTAACAGATACTGGCACGGCTCGGTTAGCAGCAAAAGCTTCGCTACAGAACAGCTAGCTCAATCGAGAAACAAGAAGCCCTCGTCATACATAGCTTGTCCTAGAGTAGACAGCGCTATGAAGCTGTATCTGTTGAAACCAGGGAAGTCCAAGTTCAGCTTTCGACACCATGCCACGGTTGATCCTCCGGGAAGAACCGTTGATCATCACTACATGCACATGATATCTTCGTTCAACGGATTAGTATGCTGCATCAACCAACTCTCTGATGAATGCGAAGAGGATTATCAGATATGGATCTGTAACCCGTCTACTGAAGAGACTCTGCTTCTTCCTCGAGGCAGACCATCTTTATGGACCGAACCGAGTATCGGAGTTGCGTACGGTCCTGACGTTAGCGAGTACAAAATTTTCAGGATATTCTCTGTTGGAGAGAAAACGTACGAATGTGAAGTGTATTCTTCTGGTACCGGCGCGTGGAGGAGCATCGGCTCTGTGCTTCATCTACCAATGTATGCTTGTTTCAGCCCGCACAGATCAGGTCATGTCTTTGCAGGAGGGAAGATCTACTGGCTTGTTTCTTTGGAAGATCCTGGTGTGATACTCTCTGTGGATATGGAAGAGAGGTTCGGAGTTGTGGAGCTGCCTCGCTACTCGACGGACCTGCGTGAAGAAGACGGGATAACGGTTGGTGGTACGTATCTGATAAACATGGGAGGGTCTCTGTCGCTGGTGGTTCTACATGCGGATTACTTTGACGTATGGGTGTGGAAAGAAGAAGCTGGTTGGGTGCTTGTAACCAGAGATGATTTTCCATTTATGGACGATGAAATTGTATTGTTCGTGACGTCATCAGAGAAGGAGATTTTGTGTGTGACTGGGACGCACTTGTGGAGTTATCATTTCAATACTAGAAAGTGGAAAAGAAAGGGCAGGCCTCCTACTCGGTTTGTGAACCCTGCTGTGTTCCCATTCACCGAAAGCCTTCTTCCATGTAAGAAGCTCCATATCTGTAAATAGTGTATATATATAATATGTTTCCTTCTTCATTGCTATCTAATTCAATGTGATATGTTGTGTCTTGAGCCAGGCAATGGCGGGGGGAGGCTAGAAGGAAGGTGAAGAAGAGTGTTTTATCATCTCAAGTCTTTGCTTGAGGCTGTGTGTTTCTCACTGGATAGTGTCTGTTTTAAAACTTTTCATTTTGTTTAATGTTTCTGGTTTGCATCAGGTCCCAATCTTTCGTTTTTTCAACTTTTTTTTTTTGTTATGTAGTTTGTTTCTAAGCCTTTTGTAATTTTGTTAATAGTAATAAGCTTTGTTCGGAACCAAAGTTTTCATTTATATAAAAGATAGTATCGTTGGTGATCTTTTGTTCTGATTCTTTGTCGTAACTTGGAGAAAATGGACGGTGAAATGAATCTGACCATTTTGCGTTCTTCAGTCATGAATTAGTTAATGATAGGTCTATCACACGACCAGGCAACAACCTGAATGGTTTTGGGTGTCCGAAGCTTCACTTAGTTTGTCTTTTGGTTTTTGTTTCTATCCATGTCGGATTCGTTTATGATATCCGTTTGGATAGGATTCATTCAAGCAACTGAACAAATCAACCTCAGCTATTTGAGCATGGAATGGCTTCAATGTCTAGTTGGTTGGAGCTTCTGCTTCTGCTATGGATTACTTGCGTAGTTCTGATGTAAAATGAAAAATAACCTAAGAGAGTATCACAAGCAGTTAAACACAATAGTTTTGACTGGGATGCACATAACATTCAGTTCTGATGATGGTAAGAATTAAACAACTTTCACTTTTTAATGCCCGTTCACATTTTCACTTGTCTATGCTGTTGTGCTCTCTGTTCTCATCTGACACCCTTCCATCAGTTTCGGATGATGACTCTCTGTCATGTTTATGATTATGCCTTCTCCTTCGCGTTGCTCCATCATCCTCACTTGAAGACTCTTCCCATCGATACCTTTTATGTTCCCTTCTCTTTCTATTCTTCCGTCTATCTTCTGAGTCTGAGTCGCTGGAGGTAGCTGAACCTCTGTTGTGCCTGTGTCTTATTCTTCCTCCTCTCTCTTCCTCGTTATCACTTGAAGTAACCACCTCACCGTGCCTGTGATGCTTAGCATGCCTTCTTCTGGCATCTTCAGCAGTGTCATCATCAGAAGTCTGTCCTGAGCTATGCGACTTGTGCCTCCGGTGGTTCCTTATCTTCTTCACCCTGTGCTCGTCCTCTAACCAGCTTTCGTACTCATCACTGCTATCATCCCTTGAACTTGAGGACCTCCTCTTATGCCTTCTGGATCTCTTATCTTTCTTCCTATCGTTGTCATCTGAATGCCTTCGGTGCTTACTGTGAGTTCTTCTCGATTTTCTTCTCAACTCATAGCTACTATCACTTTCAGAGCTAGATTCAGACTCACCACTCTGTCTTCTTCGCTTCTTCGACCTCTTTTCTTTGGTTTCAGCAGCCTTAGCAGCCGCCTCAAGCTTCTGCTCCCATTTCAAAGGAGCTTCTTTCTTCTCAAGAATTTGCCTTCTCTTCTCCTCGACCATCTGCATGAACTTCTTGCAGTCCATTTGGATTCAGAAAGCAGCTGAAAATCTGCATTTTGGTATGAATATAACCAAAAGTGCATCTCACAAAAGAGAAGAAAGAAAAAAAACAATGTTAGCTCTTCCATCAACAGAAAACAAGCAACAACACAACAAATGAATTTATCAAGAACAATCAAGGCCAAAACACAGAGACTAACTGGGATATTCATAAAAAAAAAACAACTCCTAACGAAGCATCAAAAACAAGAATTTCAACATATTTACAGTTGTTTCTATCAGGGTTTAGCATTCCACTGCAAATACCTAGAGAGATCTAAAAGCTTTGATACTAATGCGAGGAGAAAAATATGAAGTAAACTTCTTACCTGATGCGAGTAAGAGTTCTAAGATTAGACCAAGAGGAGAAGCGTAGCGAAGCAAGCAAGGCTCCTGAAAGCTACGAGAGCGAATTGATAACGAATCTGCGAAAGAGGGGAGGCGTCATATTTACTATATTATCCTAAGAATCCAAGAAACTAAACATACACAAAATCAACCTATAGAAAAGACTAAAGAAATCAACAAAGTCGAGTGGATCGGAGCATCAAGACAACTCAAAACACAAGGTATAAGGGGAAATTGAAACACAGATCTAAAAGATCGGTGAACCGCGAATTTGATTTAAACTAAGATCTGAAATTTGAGATATTTTACCGTAAGGAAAGGAAGGAGAAGGCAAACACGCTAGGGCTTCGTCTTCTCTCTTTATTCTTTTTCGGGAATGTTCTTCGACAGGTTTTGTCCGGAATTAATATGTTCCCGTGTTTTGTCCGCATATAAACCCGACTTATTTTTAACCTGTGTTACGTGCCGTTTATGTATAAATCCCAAACACATCTTGTCGCTTACAAGTAAAAGTTAAGCACAGCTTGCCGTTTCTTTACGTTCTCTGTCCGAGTAAAACTTTCAAGTCATTTCCGATGGGCTCCCCTGCGTAATGACTAACTACATCACTTTCACCTTAAACCAGTTTCACCGTGTTTTTGGTAATGGTACAATAGCATTCGATCTTTTACTTTTAAAAACTAAGATGCTGTTCAAACTTTCATCCAACAACAGTTGAAGACAAACCACAACCGTACAGAAATGTATCGCATTCTTATTTTCATTTATTAGGCATTAATGAAGTATCACAAACTCAAAAAAGGCTTCCTTCCAACAGATAAAATGATTCGCAGCTTTGCCAGAGAAACAAAACCAAGAAGGAACCAGTTGCAATCTGGTTTGCAGTAATGTTCAGTATCCACTGCATTTTATATAAACCCTCGAGAAAGAAAAAAAAAATACAAGACAGAGACTCAATACGCCAACTTCCTCTCCCATCATTTTAGTTCCGCAAACAGCTTAGGTCCGACCTGCATATCAACAAAACGATATTCATCTTAGAAATGAAACTTTACGTGTATATATAGGAACACACCATTCAAACACACTTACACATTTGTCAACACATTGCCAGTAATCAAAATACTGCCCAGTGCAATGTTTGTGGCCACTCTCATCATCTTGGATCCTCTTCACACACGCCTGAACCCACAACCAAAAAACAAGATGTGAAGTTGTGTGAACCCACAACAAGTCGCTTCCTTTATGTCGTAAGTACATACTAGTGTATAGCAAAACAAGGTTATGACAAATGACAGCTAAGTTGTATACGCATATTTCACCTGATATTCAAGTAGTGGCTTCACACATTTTGGTTTGCAAGATTCCTCGAGGCACTTTTTCGGATCAACAACTTCTACATCCGCCCTGTAATCACACCACAGAGTAGGATGGAACATCAAACGTTAGATAAGTAAAATAAACCAACTAGCTATATGATATGTTTAAAACTATAACAGAGCGACATCAAGCAGAGCTTTTAAGGTATGAAGCTCAAGTTCCCCTTTTTTTTTACTACACAGCTCTCATAAACATTTTACTCATAAATTAAAACCCTTCAAAAATATATGCTAGGTAAGAAAATGAATAGAGACTAACAATTCCAGATTACGATATGAAATACAGCCATCAATATTATAAACTACAATCTTAAGGGATAACAAAAGGAGATTATTCAATTCTAACATATAACTATATAAGAGACCCCTCTATATGGTGAGATTAAAATGTAAATGGTTAGTAGGATTATAACCCAGAGAATTGCTTGCAGAATAAGGAACTTACATGGTGAAATTGGAAATAAAGGATCGCAAGCTTCACTGTTAGGAGAAAAATGAATCATTATTTCCGTCAGAGAATAACAACGTAGGGTTAGATTATGAACGATAAATGCTTTTATATGATACACTAAACTAGAATTCAGTGAGATTACCTGATCGATCGCCAAACGATGAACCCTAATTGTTGTGATTCGATTTTCCCCCGTTCTCATCGTCTTCTTCGTTTGTATGGTTGAAGTTTCGGTTACAAAACGGGCCACTTCTGAAGTATATGGGCCTGTAACGTATCAGTTTTTATTAGGCCCATTAATTAAGCCCATAAGTTTAAAATAACAGACTCAGTTTCCGTAACAAACTCGTAACCGCTGCTTCAGCTTTCTTGCTTCTTTCACTTGTGAAACGAACCTCTTAGATCTTTCTTTCAGCTCAGTTTCACAACAATGGCGAGCAATTCATCAGTTTATCATCACACGTCCTTCGTTCTCTTCGTCGCACTCATCCTCTGTCTCTCTTCTCCTTCCGTCGCAGCAGTCCCATCGGAAGAGCTGGAGATAGCCATCTCACTCCTCCGTGTCAGAGGCCGCGCTCTATTCGCGAACGCCATCACCACCTCCGACATCCTCTTCGATCTCCTCTCCGCGGAGTCTCTCACCCTCCTCGTCCCCACCGACGCCATGCTTTTTGACCTCGACATGAGGTACTCTCTCCCCATGTACATCTCCACCCTCCGCCTCCACGCCTTACCTCTCCGCCTCACGATCTCCGAGCTCCGATCGCTCCCTAACGCCTCATCTGTCCCGACCTTCCTCCCCTCGCACTCTCTCCTTCTCACTAAGCCTTCCTCCTCTGATTCCGTTTATCTCGACGGCGTCGAAGTTTACCTCCCCCGTCTTTTCTATGATCGGCATATCGCTGTCCACGGCCTCGCTAATATTCTCCCGCTCAGCAGATCGCGTTGGACTGACATCGAGAACCGCGCCTTTGCTTTGCCTCCTATCGTTGATTCGCCGGCATATTCGCCATCGCCAAGGAGCACGTGGTGGATTTCACCGTCGCCAGAGGATTACATTGAGTTTTTCGGCAGTACACCAGCAGAGCCGCCGCGGATTGGGGAGGTTCCAGTTTCACAACCGCCGTTGGAAGAAGATCTGATCGTTGGTGACGGGGATTCTTGGATTAACGGATTCTGATGGACACGTGGCCTTATCTTACTGGATCATTTGTTTTCTTAGGCCAACTCGAAATGACGCCTTTTTGGATTTTGTAAATTTCATAGGAAAATGTATGCGAGTGGTGTGAATAGTTGTTGTGTTACATTGAATTTCAAATAAAAATGTTTCTGACAATAATATTACCATCGGTTATACAAAAATCAAGGTAGCTGAAAACTGCCAAAGTTTTTTTGTTTCTTTTCAGATATAATGTCTAAAATCACGGAACTTTTTGATATGTAGCATCTAGAGAAACATATGCTAATTACTCAAGTGATTAGTGACTTTAGTAAACAACATTGTTGCATTTCTAAATATTGCTTGTACAAAGGAAACAAAAACACACACAAAACTTCCAAGATGGATCCTCTGTTCCGTTTCTTTACCACTTTTGGCTTTGGAACTTCGAACTTTTCTGTTTTTTCTTTTGCAACTCCTCCACACAGTTTGGGAGTGTGATCACTAGAATTTATATGTTACAGTTTGAAATTAGACGCTAAGGCCATCAAAACCACATTGCTTGTAAATCAGAGCTTGTTTCCTCGGACTAATGCCTATCCCGCAATTCACCGATACCTACATAAAAACACATCACTCTTTTCACATTAAATGAAATAATAAATGGAAGTTTAAAGACTTAAAAAGTCTAAAATAGAATCTTTTTAGCTGGTGGATTAAAGAAAAAAAATGCAAAGTGCAGACGTGGATCCTTCCTAGAAAAAATCAAAAGTGAAGAAGAAGCAAAGGCCAAAAGTGAAAGCAGAGTAGGACTAGTGGTGGTGGTCGGTGTAAAGGAATCTATTACTTAACTACAAATCCTTCGTTTCCTTTTCAATTTAACCCGCAGTTTGTTTTTTACTGTTTGCGGTAATTTCTATTTTCTTAGCGTTCACACCAAGAACACAGATCCGACAATGAAGCTTTGAGACAAGAACTGAAGTTGCTAAAAAAAAAGACAAGAACTGAAAAGAAAATGAAGAACCTGAACGCCTGGGGAATCGAAGTTCATCACTCGGATCTTAGCGCTAACGTCTCCACGAACCGTAAGCTCGACTCGATCATTCAACGAAGCGTCTCTGACCAGTTCAGCGGCGTTGCCTTGCATAAGATTAACTCTATCCACAGCAATCGTCGCCTCCACGTTCCTCGTACTGTGCGCTTCCTGGTAGAACCCCGCCACCGTCGCTCTCCCAAGTGGCAAGCCTTTGTACAGCACCGTGAAGCTGGACTCACCGTACCTGATCCCGACTTTGTTCGGGTTCCCGGCGGTGAACAGCATCCGGATTGTGAAGGAGAGGGAGGCGGTGGTTGGATCTAAGACGCTAGGGTTGGGGTTGTCCATGGAGGTGATTCCCATGTTCATTACCGCCACTTGCTGTAGATCGAACTGTGGTTTCTTCGGCTTCACCGCTAGTATCACGATAAGTACTATTGCGAGTACTAGGAGGGCTAGGAAAGAGAAGAGGAGGAAGAGGCAGCAGCAGCATCCCTTGAATGAGGCTGAGGAGGAGGAGGAGTAGCTACGGTAATACGGTTGCTGATGCCTCACCGTGTGAGAAGGAGGAGGATGGACATGATGACCGGTGTTGCCGTTGAGACTGGGTCTAGAAGGTGGAGGAGGGAGATGGTGATGACTGGTGTTGCCGTTGAGACTGGGTCTTGAAGGTGGAGGAGGGAGATGGTGATGACTGGTGTTGCCGTTGAGACTGGGTCTTGAAGGTGGTGGAGGGATATGATGACCTGTGTTGCCGTTGAGACTGGGTCTAGAAGGAGGAGGCGGAGGTGGAGGCATGGTAGGTGGAAGCTCTCTCTCTCTCCCTGTCCAGTCTCACCGCAATGGCTGTGTTGAGGAAAAAAAATGACAGAGCAAAAGAGAGAGAGAGAGAGACTTCCGCGTCAGGACAGTGTTGACACGACTAATTAATATACGATTTTTAACCACAATAAAAATAAAATAAAGATAAAATAAGGCAAATCTCAATCTTTCTTACACCAAATTCTAAACTTTAGAAAACACACACACCTTCGAATACAAGTAGACTCAAATGGGATGCTGAGTGAGGTTAAGCTGAACAGAGAACGGTTACATGATTCAGATGTTGGACCCTCCTAAGGGAAAATGGTTCCCCAAAAATGATTGTATATGCAACACTCAAATTGAGAAACTGATGATTCCATGTGGCGAGAAACAGAGGCTTTTATGTACTAGAAAACAAATGAGGATAGACACCTCAAAATACAAACATGCAATTACTCTTCATAAGAAGATAATTTGTGTAAAATCATTTTGGCTGCTTTGTGCTAAAGTTGACCTTGATGCTAAAAGACACTATATTTACTTATCAAAGCACAGATGGCAGCCTATTCTTTTGCTGACTCTCTCTCTCATTCCCTCTTATCTGCTTCAAAATCTTCTTCCGTGGCCGAGCCTGTATTCTTCTCTAGCTTAACAAAGCTAATATCACCATCTTGCTTTCCCCCTGTCAGAGATTGAACTTCCTCGTTTTCTTCATCCACTTCTCCAGAATAAGCATATCTGTCCAAGCCATTAGTGTCACAGTTAGCATCCATTTCTCTATATAGACACAACAAATTGAACCACTAGCATCTAGCCAAAAAGGCGTCCACAAGACTAGCACAACATGCTCAGCTGGAACAGTTTGCGTTTCAGTAAGTCCATAGCTTGCAAAAACATACCTTTGAGAGTTCTGCGACGGGGTCCAGAGATAGCAAATAATACATAGCAACACAAATGCAATATAACATCCCAGAAGGCAGTTATTGGTCCAAGCAGTCTGCCGTCGCTCATTGAATGGGTCTGTTGCTTTGAAAAATTGAAATACACCTGCAGGGGACAAAATTATCAGGCAAGCAGGATAGTACAGTTTACAGTTCGCTACATCAGTATCACATAAGGCTTGGCAGGATAGTACCTCATACACTATCCACGCAACAGAGGCAACAACCAAAACAGCAAGCGCATTTGAAAACTTCCGGTTTTCAATAAGATTCCATCACACAGAAGTTGATAAGCTAATCTGTTAAACCTTATAGCTTACAGAGTCTGATCACATAGTTCCTAACTTGGAAAGAAAGAAATACCTGTAACTGCTCCAGTGTCTTCGAAAGAGAGGTAAAGATGCCGGAACTCGTTTTTGACGAAATGGTTTAAGATCATTTTCCGGTATGTTTCGGGACGAAGACATTCGTCGGAATAACCGAATGTTTGACACTATGAAATAGTGTACTCGTATGTCAAAATCAGAGTTGGTTTTGAACGAGAAATGGAAGTCCAAAATGAATTTGGCTAAATATTAAAAATTAACAAATGTTATATATTGGATATTTGGGTTTGAATTTGTTAGTTGGATATTATGTCCATTACTTATTCATGACTATATTTATGTTTGTATAAACATAAAATGCAAACCCAAATTAAAAGAAATATTATTTATGTTTGATTTGGTCAAATATATAATATATTTTTTATCGCTGTCGTTAAAAATTAAGTCAAAAGAATTAAATTTTTTTAATGACAATATTGATTTTTTTGACTTTAAAACTCCATTAATCTCTTGTATGTTATGGTTTCTCAAAAGCATAATGTGATGTTTTGTATTTTTTATATAAAGGCTTGTGAGCCATTTAGAAAGAATAGATCGAAAGACACACTTGAAAACCAACAAGTACAATTCCTCCATATGCAATAGTGATGTTTTTATTTTATTTTATTTTGTGTCTGAGAGTACAACACAAAATTAGTTTCGCCAGGTTTCTGATATAGTGACGCAAATTCAAAAAATTGTTTGCAGTTGTATCATGGGATTCATTACGTTATCGAACCGTCGCACTACGGAACGTATTTTGAGTTAAGGAAAAAAATAATATCTCGCCTCTGCAGTTGTATCATCTTTTTCTTACTCTTTGATATAGTTTTATCATTTTTATTCTTTACAATATTTAGTAATCCGTAATTTATAAAATACGGTTCTATCAAAAGATCCACAATATGAGAAATGCATCCAGGAAGGCGTCAGGCAGGACAAGGAAAAAGCTTTGCTCTTCCAGATACATCATCAATAATGCCAACATTCTCAGCAAGCATCTCAACAAGGAGAACTATATCAAGCATCTCAACATTTTCGAAGCTGTGGAAGCCGGAAAAGAAATAAGCTGCTGAGTCGGACCCACCAAAGTGATATAAACCACTTGTATAATATTTGGGCCTTAACGGGTCTTAATGGGCCTAAAGCGGGAGATTCGACCCATTAAATCAGATAGAATGCTAGTGTCTCGAAATCGATCTATCGAAAGAGGCTGAGAGGGGACGACGACCGGTGGACTCTGCAGCACCGCCGCTCCTCGGGAACAATCGGAATTTTACAACGACTTGAGTGAAATCCAAAACATCACCCGCGTACAGACAAAACCTATATCGGATTGGATTTAGAGTGTGGGGAGAAGAGCAAAGTTCTTCCGAAAATGGAGTGACGACGCCGTCGTTTGATTCTTGTAGATCCGCCACACACAGGTTCGTTGGTTCTATATCCTTCGATTTCATCTCTGCTTTCTCTTTCTAGCAACAAAACCCCCCTTCTATTTTTAGTGGGGGAAAATCTATGATCTGGGGAAACTTTATCGACCTATTCGACGTCGTATTAGTTCCAAAGTGACAAGCTTTAATGTTCTAGCAAATTGAATGTTTCTCACAAGCAATCTTTTTTTTTTTTGTATGCCTAGGTTTGCACGTTTATATATTATTAGCCCTGATGGAAGCAGACAACGGAGGGAACAATTCGAGTCATGCTTCCAAACAACGTTTGCGTTGGACCCATGAGCTACACGAACGCTTCGTTGATTCCGTTGCTCAACTTGGTGGCCCTGATAGTCAGTCTCCCCTTTTTTTTTTATCTTCATGTTTATCTCTCTATGAGATGAGACGACTTGTTTGTTTGGTTATGGTTAGAGTTATTGAATCTCTTCTCTTTTTTTTTTTATTATTTTCAAAAGGAGCCACACCTAAAGGCGTTCTTAGAGTGATGGGTGTTCAAGGGTTAACTATTTATCATGTCAAGAGTCACTTACAGGTATATTCTGAATATGATATCATTGTCTACTCTATCCTCTCTTTCTCTTAACCTTGTCTGCATCACACCCAGTTTCTTTTTGCTGATTTTGGCAAATGTGTTTTGAACTCAGAAATATCGACTTGCAAAGTATCTGCCAGATTCGTCCTCTGAAGGTAGCTAGACATTAATTTTCCTTCATTTTTCTTCCATGCTTATTTGGCTGAAACTGGTATCTTATTTTTGTTTTTTCAGGGAAGAAAACTGATAAGAAAGAATCTGGGGATGTGCTCTCTGGGTTGGACGGTTCATCGTACGTGAATTTTCATTGTTTGAGTTGATTTGTGGTGCTTACTACTGCCTGGTGCTTCAATTTAAATGATCATAAAGAGACTAACTTTTCAATCACAGTGGAATGCAGATAACTGAAGCCCTTAAGCTGCAGATGGAAGTTCAGAAACGATTGCACGAGCAACTAGAGGTATGCCTTCACCCATGCTACTTTAAGAAATAGTCAAGCAGTTAGTGTGCGTAAATGTGACATTCTTTGATGCTTTTGTAGGTGCAAAGACAGCTCCAACTACGGATAGAAGCACAAGGGAAGTACTTGAAGAAGATAATTGAAGAGCAACAACGACTCAGTGGAGCTCTTGGCGAGCCCTCCTCAGGCCCAGTAACAGGTGAATCAGATCCTGCCACACCTGCCCCAACATCTGAGTCTCCCCTACAAGATAAATCTGGCAAGGAGTGTGGACCAGACAAAAGCCTTTCAGTTGACGAATCTCTTTCATCTTACCGGGAGCCATTGACACCAGACTCAGGGTGTAACCTTGGGTCTCAAGACGAGAGCGCAGGAGAAGAGAGATCATCAAAGAGGCCTAGATTGGTGAGAGGAGGTGCAGCTGGTTATACACAGGAGATGGTAGTGGCGCACCCAATACTAGAATCAGGCTTGAACGCTTCTTACCATCAGTCAGACCATGCTCTCGGCTTTGACCGTCCCTCTACATCACTGCTTGGGGCTGAAAATGGATTGGACAAGGTTTCAGGAGACGATCTATGAGTTGTGTGTATCAGGTGGCATCTGTAGTTGAGTGTATCACATGTAGTTTTGTTTGTCTATGCTTATTCCTAATAGTTAGGAGTTTCCTCTTAGTGAGGTGATCACAACTCTCTTAATTATAGACACTGCCACTAGCATGAACAATGAATATATGTCGTTTTGTACTGTAATTTGGTAAAAATACAAAACAAATGTACTTTCTTATACCCAACACAGTGAAGATTCTTGTGAAGCTATTTCATTACAAATAGTGACAGTAGTAGCTGATATATTTCAATAACATCAGAACAAATGTAGTTTACCGTATCATCTACAATTTGGTTTTCATGTAATGAAGATATCAAAAGAACAAAAGGAATAAAGATTTCAATCATATTACAGTGCTCTTCAATAGAGAGACTCTAATTCTAAGGATTGATGTTGCAATCTCTGAGGTAAACGTGCTGGTAGTCGACGTGCTTTGACCAGAGGCCTCGATATTTTGGGATCCCAATCTCTAGCCATGGTTTGAGGTTGCCATTATAGTGCACGACGGCTGCCCTCTCAATATCCCTCTGGTTCACACTAGGGTTGTATCCAAGACCCAGCACGTGCCACTTCCGGTCTAGCGGGTATGTTCGTTTCCAAAATGTGATGAGACCAGGCGGCAGCGTCCCTAGTTTCCACAAATCTCGGTCTTGATTCTGCAAGTTCAAAACAGTTCGTGTATAAGATCAGCAAACCATTGTTGAAAGCAATGAAAGATGCAACATCCCCCACATCTACAAGCAACTAAATCATTTGTGAATATGTTTCCTGCGTACCAGATTCTGCCATCTATGGTAAACCTCTGTGATGTTTTGCTTCTTCCACTCGTCCAGGTCAAAAACATTCATACCATACGCCCATCCACAAGCTCGAGGGTCAAAATTCTTGGAGATGAGTGGATTTGAGAAGTTGAGGTAACGGTCGAAGCGATGAAAGCTTTCCCCACAAGTCTCAACAGCACCGTTGACATTACCCTTCAGATCAACTGACCAAAGACCAGAAAGGTCCTTCTGCACAACTATATCATCATCCAAGAAGAGCACCTTGCTGAGCTTGGGGAAGATCTCAGGCAAGTAAAAACGAAGATGATTAAGGATGGACAAGTATTTTGGATTCCGGAACTTCAAGTTGGAATCTGAATTGGCATGGTGTGCCCTGAAGTAGTAATCTATCATCGATCGAGAACTAAGCTGTTTGAGAACAGGGCTGTAGCTTGAATTCAGCCATGTAAATTCTTCAACGTTCTGAACCTGGATGGTGGCTTTGCCTGGTGGGTTGTCTAGGAACCACATCCTCATTGCCGCATAGTTGAGTCTGTCAGTAACGATGTGGAAGACATGCTTTGAGGGATGCTGCCAATAAACCATTAAAACAGTGAGTTTTACACAAAGAAGCTTATTTAAATGTTTAATCAGACGTACAAAGTCAAAGCTTACCTTGGCATTGGTTATGGTAGAGTTAACCACAACAGATGTAGCCAAAACGTTATCAGAGAAGAGGGCATAGTGATACAGCTGATTATCTTCTAGTTTCTCCTGATTGGGGAATTGCTGTTCAGACGAATTCAAAGCATAGTAATCGGTAGTGAGGCGTAGAGGGAGGCAGTGAAGGCCCTTTGGAATCGTCTTAGCAGTCAATTGCGTCAAGAACATGGCTTGCTTCTTATGGACACGTAGCTGCTCCTCTGCTGAGTGGAGCATTGCACGTAGCTTCTTAACCACTGTGGAACAGTCATCTTGAATCTCCTTGCCTTTGGCCAATGTTTGCTCCATCGCTTTCATTCTTTCCATAGCACTGGTGTATTATTAAAAAAAAACGCCAGAGAAATTAATCACAGGAAGGAACCTTTTTTCCAACTGCACTTTAAGGACACTTACTTCTTTGGCAGATCGGAATCCTTGGAGGCATCTACGACAACCCGTTGAACTTCTCTAATACGGAGACGAAGCTCTCTCACAAAATGTGCATTAGCCTTGGCAGCTGGAAGTGAAAGATAGACCTTTGCCCGAATCAGCTGATCTTTAAGATGCCTCACCTGAGCATCAGGGATCATCACATTTCCACTCTCTTTCTCAGCTCCAGAGTCTTTAGGCTCTTTCTGGGTCAACTGAACACGCATCCTTTCCTACAAGATGATGACATCGGAGCAGGAAATTAAGTGGACAGGACAACTACACTAATCAGCTTCTTCTAAGCTATACTACCAACGCATAAAGGCAAACCTAGAGCCTATCAATGAGGAGAAACCAATCTCATTAAAAGAAAAATTGTGACCATGTAGTGTAGAATTCACATTGAAAAGTACCGTATTGTGAGCCTTCTCCTTCTCATCAGAAGCGTGCATGTCATTTGGCTTGTCCATCTCTGAGACTGCATGATCAGTGACTTGTTTGATGGTATTGTCAGTTTGAGACTGAGTTTCATCGTCGGTGGCCGAAAGAACTCGAGCAGACACTTGGTCTCTAGCTTCTTAAAAAAGAAAACTTTTGTGAACCAACACGTAAAGAATAAAGAGATGGAAGAGGAAAGAAACAAGATAAAAGGGGAAGTGGCAGTACTTATAGACGGAGAATCCGAGTCTAGTTTGGAGTATACTACACCCACGACTCCTCTTCTAACATCTACCGGAGATTCCTAAATATACAATTGGAACAAAGATTGCAAATTTAAGAAGGATCTGAAGCGAATCAAGTAGCTTGCAACGATAGAGAAAAGTACCCGATGAATCAGATTCAAACGATTCTCTTCGGAATTGAAAGTCTGAACAAGAAACAATAAAGCGTAAATTTAAAGAACTCTCAGCCATGGAGGAAAAAGAAGAAGAAGAGAATGACACTGACCAGGGCGGATACGTCCTCGAGGAACTCGCGTTTAGCTACAGAATCAAACACAGAGAGGATAAGAAACCAACCAAATCGGAGATTAGAGAGATAGAGAGAGAGAGGAAACTGACAAAATGGGGTGTTGACGGAGGTGTAGGAATCGGTGTAGAGAAGGATGGGAGCAGCTACCGTGAGGAGCAAGAAGAAAAGAACAACATTTTGAAACTTCACCATCGTCTTCGTCTTCCTCTTCGCCTTCGCATCAAGATCGAGAGAGATAGAACAATATGCTCGCGCTAATGATTGTTTTTAGTGAGAGAGAGAGAGGAGAACCAAGTGAAAATTAGATGTTCTTCAAAAGACGCTTTTACCCTTTCTCGGTGAATATATTTAAAATATATTTAATTATTTATAATGATAACGATGTTTAATTGTTTCTGTGTTAAGATCATGTGGTCCAGATTTTCCACTTAACACAGCTCACTAATCTGTTAAACCGACACTGTTTTAGTTGGCACTGAATGTCTCAAATTTGCTATGTGTTTTTGAATGAACTCTGTGACATGAGTTGCTATCCTTGATGATTTGAGAACACTCCATGGCCTTGTTATTACTAGTTTTGAGAAACGAAACGATTAAAAACTTGTATAAAAAAAATTATCAAAAAAAAAAATTGTATAAAATTGTTGTTGTGACAGCATTAGGTATAAAGTCAAAGCGAAAGGCTATATATTAATAAAACAGGTTCAATGAAAGAAGATCAGATCAACTAGGCGGTAGAGACAACAATAGGACTCCTAACATAGTGTTTGCCATCAGTCCATGTGAGACCACCAAAGGTGTAGTCTTTTCCAAGCCATTTAGCTTTCAATGTCATCTTAAAGCTTTTCACTTGACCAACTCTATCAAACTTCAACACACTCGGCTCAACTTTCACGGACACTCCATACGGCTCCCTCACTCTTGCTGCGTAAGTGCCTACGGTTCCTACGTTCTTCAGTTTCCGGGTCACAGTCACAGAGCCGCCTGTGAAATTAGGCACCGTGATGGATGGATAGTTCAAGTCCGCCACAGTTGCTTCCTTGGGGCATTTGTAGGAAGGGCTCTCTGAGAAAAGTTTGATCATTGTTTGGTTGTACCCAACTGCGCAAAGAAAGTCCAAGTAGTCATGCACTGTCAAGTCATAGACCAGTCCGGGGTCTCCTGCACGGTTTGGTCTGATATGCCCTGATCCGTAGTTGAACGAGTTTGCCTTCACGTAAGACCCGTTGAGCATGGGACTAACTCTGTTGTCTCGTGTTCTCGCTGCATGCACGTGAAAGCAAAAAAATGAGAGTGTGTATCTCAAATGGTAAAAGAATAGGTGGAGGTTGTTAGCATATATATACCGGTGGTCATGATAGCAGATCTGATAGCAGCTGAACTCCATGTAGGGTGCATTGTCCTGAGAAGACCGGCAACACCCGCAACATGAGGGCAGGACATGGAAGTGCCAGATTCTGTATAGAATGCAGTCGTGCGAGGATCAGGCTCCAAGCCGCTGAGACTTTGTTCTCTTGTGTAGGCCGCTATGATGTCTACCCCAGGAGCAGTAACGTCAGGCTAATCAAAAACATACTCTAAAGTAAGCAACAATTTAAACCGATTTGAGTTGGGTATAAGTCAGATTTTAAGAAAATCGTTTTGGGTATATGACCAATTTACCCCGATGTTTAAAACTATGCATACATCTAAGAGCATGTTTAGTGGGGGGGGGGGGGGGTTAGTTAAAAGTTAAGAGACGGTTTCCTATATCCTGCTAAGAATTTCACGCTAATAACCCCCAATAAACATGCTCTAAGAAGAGAAAGAAATATAATAAACCTTAAGGATCCCTGGTGTGATAGTGTTAGGTCCTTGAGATGAGAAGTCTGCCATAAACGGTGCTGGTTTGATGCCAAAAGCTGGTACAGGTGCAGTAAGAGTTCCCATGGGCTCTAAACTGTAAACAAACATATTAATTATAATCAAAACGATGAAGCAGAAGTACAAAAGAAAACAAGTATAAGAGGGGGCATACTAAGTGGAGTTAACGTAAGAGAACAAGGCTTGACTATCGAAATAGTTGATATGTGTAGCAGGAAGAAAATGAGGATCAGCTGTGATATCATTCCCTGATGCCTTATCATTGCATAGTATCATACCAACAGCACCAGCCAGATCTGCTTGTCTCCCTTTGTCCACTCTCGATGTGTTTCCTCTCAGACACACCATGATCTTTCCCTTTGCCTTGTGCGGATCTAAGCTGCCTTCTTTGCAAAGCATCGCATCTATAGCAGATGCATTGGAAAGTTTAGCTTGAGCTCCCGTTGTGAGGCTGAACATTCTCCCTACATCAGGCAAGGCCTTCGACATGCTCACTCCCTTGAACCGTTCACCATTCCCAAGCTGTACAAAGGACTGGAACTCACGGTCGAGCGTGCTGGCCGCTACGGTGAGTATCCAAGGGGCTACGTTCGAGACAGTTGCAGGGGCGGGACCAGAGTTTCCAGCGGAGCATACCACAGTGATGCCCTGCTTAACAGCGTGGAAGGAGCCGATGGCAATGCCATCGTCCATGTATTCAGCAGGGTCACCACCGAGTGAGACGGAGAGGACATCAACACCGTCGTGAATGGCCATATCAAAGGCAGCCAAGATATCAGCGTCAAAGCACTCAGAGCCGTTAAAGGGAGGCCAGCAGGCCTTGTAGGAAGCTACTCTGGACAATGGAGAGCCTCCTTTTGCTGTTCCGTTGCCTACACCGAAGACGCTAGCTCCAGGGACGAAGTTTCCTCCTGCTGTTGAGAGCGTGTGAGTGCCGTGACCTTCATGGTCACGAGCTGACTCAAAGGAAGAGTTGCTTTTATGACCCGTAGCAACTAAGTACCCTTTGTTGAAGTACCTTGTCCCTATAAGCTTCCTATAAATAGTAGTTTGTTAGTTTATATATTATATACTTTGTACACACATCAAAAAAGATGTAATAATAACCTGTTGCAACGAACATCTCCAGCGGTGTTGCAACTTCCTTTCCATCGAGAAGGAACAGGTCCAAGACCACCTGAGCTAAAGCTTTGGGATTCAGACCAAACACCTAATGATAACAAAGATGGTTTGTGGGTTTAGTGTTTATTTATTAGTAAATAAAGGAATAGAGGAAAGTGAAAAATTGCAAACCAGTGTCGATGTTTCCGATGATTGTGTCTTGACCAAATCTTGCCTTTGACCACAAGGAACTTGAAGGGATCACACCGTCCTTCTCCAGTTGCATGAACTCCCAGGAATGTGTTGTGTGCAACTTCTTTCCCTTGTCTAGAAACACACTGATCACACTCGGATGCTCTGCGTTCAAACAGAGAGCAATTGAAGTTTGTTTTAAACTCAAAAGAGAAAGAGAGTTTTGAATTACTTGAAATAGCTGCAGCTTCTTCTTCTTCAAGAACAGCTGCAAAGCCGTTGATATGTCTGCCGTAGGAGTAAAAGATTGCGTTTCTAGCCTTCTCAAGACTGTAAAAGATGCATGGGAATCAGATCAAACCCTAAGAATATAAGCACAAAAGAAAAGACACGTCAAGGTCATATGTTACCTTCCCAAAAAGGTTCCAAGCAACTCATGATGAGATTCAGCTACACGTTTAAGGGCTAAGGAGGAGACTTCAGGGCCATGTGAGTGAGATCCCAAGTAAACAATGTACGACTTCTATAGTCAAATCAAAACAACAGTCTTGTTCTTGTTAATATATAAAAGCTCACATAGGTAACAAGAACGTGTTCCTTTTAGAAGATACTTACCTTTTTCACAGCAAAAGCAGGGACATGAAACAGAAAGAAGATGATTAACAATGGAAGTAGAGTTTTCGTCATAGCTGATAGCATTGTATCTGTATCTAGCATAGTATATATACGGTAGCTTGTATCTAAATCCATATATTATTAAAACTGAAATATTTTTTAGAAATAAATCATACATTTTCTACAAAAAGAAATAAATCATAAATTATTTATTTTGATGGATTCTTCTCTATCTAAATCATAAAGTTGTGTTTCTGTTTTAATAAGAAAGGGATACATATATTGTTGCCCAAGTTACAATACCTATTGTTACATATATAATTAATACATATTGTTACATATATATATATATTAAGTTATAGAAGTTCGTATATAAGTTTCTCCAATATAGAAGTATAATAAATTAATAATAGAAATTAGATGATTGTTTATAGTAGTAGTTTAATATATATTTTTCAAAAAGAACAATTACTTTTTAGAAAAAAAAAAACAAATAGTGTTAGGAATATATTTGTACAGAAAACATGGTTTATGGTTTAGATCAATACTATTAAAATAAAAACATTATATGGATGTAACTTGATCTAAGTAGAATACTTTTAAGAAACTATATCTTATACAATTTTTCTTAACATATGATATTACTAAGTACAATAGAACCTCTATAAATTAATATTTGATAAATTAATAATTTTTATAAATTAATAAAGTTCGTTGGTCCCAGTTTGGGACGGTTCAAAATTTGACATAAATCAATAAAATAATAAAATTATATTTTTTTTAAAGAAAATTCTATGTAATTATATATGGTCTCATTAAAATTATATATTAATAATTTATATGTATACATATTTTATTTAAGTAAGAACCTATTATTATATTCTTTTTATATTCACAATGGAATTATCTTTATATTTTCTTAACACTTAATATATTTTTGATGATATTTTGTAATATAATATTTAAAACCACATTTAAGTTCTATGCAATATATATTATATACTCCAAATAATATAATAACATTAATATACATGTTAAATTTCAAAAATAACAATTAATGTCTATACACTAAAATAAAATATTTTTTATCTTAGAATAAATATATATTTTTTAAAAAATTAAATAAGGAAACTTTTTTAAAATTAATATCTCTATAAATTAATAAAATTTCAAAGTCACAACATTATTAATTTATATAGATTTTAATGTATATACCCTTAAATATATTTTAAATATGTAAGATTTACAGAAATAAATATAAACAATAACTCGGTCAATTATGTATTAATTAAGATAGTCTATATCATATTCTATTTGATGTATTTTGAAATATTTCCGACAAAATAGCATTCAAAAAAAAATGACCAAAATACTTTTTTTTTGTTTTGAAAATTTTATTTTTATTTTTAATTTGAACTCATCCTTCAAACTTCACCCTTAATCCTAAAAACCTAAGGCTATAAATGCACATTTACCATTTATTAAAATCTCTTTTGGTCATTTTTTTCCTTGAAAAGACTATTTTTGTGAACTAAAATGACTATTTAAGGAAATTTCTCTTAAATTATTCATCAAAAAATTTAAATAACAAAATAATATATATTGTCATATAAATAAATTTTGGTTTTCTAACATCATTTTCATCATTTTCGAATAATAAAAAAAATCAGCAAAGTACAGAAAATTACAAAATCTAATTGTTTTTCAATTTTATGTACAACTTAAAAGTATATAAAAGTTTAATTTTAGAAATATTATCAGTTTTCTCTAGGATTTTAATGGGCCAACCATGGTTAGGTCACAGATTATTTATAGTTGTTTGATATTTTATCGGGTTTATCATATTTTTATTAACAAAACTTTCATTAAATTTGAACCAGATTATATAATCACCGGATTTACCGATTTAACTCCGGATCCTGGTTGGATATGAAAAAATTAAATATCTATTTTTAACATAAATGTGTAGATCAAAATTCAAAAATTAATACTTAATAACAACCAACATTTTTATCCAATAATCAAATCCATGCGAATCAAAATTTAGTTATCATTATTAGGTTTTATATTTACGGATTAGGATTGTATTTGTTTTATGGGTTCACATTTATATAGGTTGCTAGCTCATATTAGATATTTCGTTAACAAAGTTCATTAACGTGAATAAATTATAATGTTACATAATTTGTAAAAAAAAAAAGAAGATAATAAAGCAGGAAAATGACTCGTTTGATATTGTGGCATTTGATTATGATTGCGTGGTAATGTGATTGGTTTTGAAAATCATTGGTTCTAATTGGTTGAGTTTTCTTTAAAATCTGATATTGGTTGAGTTTTTAATGGGTGAAATTAATTAAAATTTTCTAAAGTTGACATGACATTGTAAATATGATAAAAATAAGGGTACAACTGGAATGTAGAACAGTTTGATGAATATCATCAACCTCCCATGATAAAGAACAACAATTTTTTTTTTGTATTTCCTTTGTGGTAGTTAAGCACTTCTCTTTGATCATAAACCAATTCAGGTTTTAACGTAGAAGAAGAAGCTAACAAAAAATAGTTAATGGATCAGCTCGACGTAATGCAATACTGCTAAGTGATTGTCCGTAAATTCATAGATATAAATTTGTATGAAAATAATATATTATGAATAGAATGCTGTAAAATTTTCGTAAAATTGATGTAAAATTAACTGATGAATAGTTAGTAATAACAATTACTAAATTATACATATAATTATCACATTGATTTCTCTAATACATATTATACATTTTTCGGCCTCTTCTTATTTTTTTCATGATTATTTCGTTTTTTTTATCAAATTGTTACTAATGTTTTGCTATTTTTTATATTTTTGGCCAAATATTTATTTATCTCTCTAATAGTAATACAAATAATACAATCAATGAACCAAAAATTCATCTTATAATTCTTTTGAATCATAACATTACTTTTTTACTTTATTATTTGATTTAAATGCAAACCATTTTTTAATCAAAGCTCTTACATGTTCCGTTCAATATAATTCGTTCAATCTTTAAAGCCTAATTATTTATAAAGTATATATGAACATTACAAGCGATTAATAATTATTATAGATACAATTATATTTTATATGAATATGAAATTATTATATCGATATCTATAAATTGTATTATATTCATTATTTTGTGTAGTATATAAATATAAAAAGAATTGATCAAACATTATTACGCTTTCTATAATTTTGAAAATTAGCTATCATATTATTATTATTTGTAATATTATTTAGGTTATTTGGCAAGTGATAATAATTAATTCTAGACTTACCTTTTATTTATCACTAATTAAAATAATTAAAAAGTTATAAAAAATCGTTCATTATAATATGTACTAGTTTATAAATAAAAAGAGAATTGATCAAACGTTATTATTCCTTATATAATTTCAAAAGTTAGTTACCATAATCATTAATTTTAGTATAATTTAGTTTATTTGGCAAGTGATATTAACTGGTTATAAATTTATTTTTGATTTTAAATCTAAACTAAAATGAAAAAAATTAAAAATTATTGACCAGGAAAAACATAACAGTTTTCTTAAAACTTAAAAAATGATGGACATGTAAGAAAAAATCAATCAAGTGACTTCTCATTTAATATATGTTTGATAAACTCTTATAAATAATTTTAAAATACGGTAAAATAATTTTGTAAGTCATCTATACTATTATTTGAGAAGCGATTTTGCTGATTTGTCATGTTTTCCATAAGACTGAAATCTTTGATCCCAAACCTCAAACCCGAATAGATTAGAACCGAATCTGAATGGGTATCTGAACGCTAACCCTAAAAGAGAGATTTGCCGAATAGTCAAAATAACGAGAACTATGTACATCTCTCTAAGCAAGTCACTGATATCAATTGGTATCTTCATCTTAGATATGCTAAGCAACTACAGTTAACAAAATTTTGTCACTGGGATCAGCAAATCATGGTGCTAAAAGTGTGTCTGAGGTGTGAAAAGTGCAGGACCAAAGCACTTGGTTGTGTAAGGACATCGTGTAGAAGTAGCTAAAGCTTTGTCCAGATTCTGAAGAAACTAGATTTCAGTTTGACATCTGTCGTTAAATGAACTCAAGTGACTGGTTAATGTGCTTGATGATTTAAGAACATTCCATAACGATTAAAACTTACATCAAATGTTGTTATCACATCATTAGATCATTTACAACACCCGACCCTTGCGTAGTAGGTTCATTTTAATGCCAAAGAAAAAACCCAAGCCCAACTTAAACATCCTTACTTTACTACTATGGTTAAACAGCTTGGATAACATCATATCATTAAGCAGATCTTTTGAGCTTGGAGAGCTTCGCCAATGCCTCTTCTAAGGGCTCACTGATCTTGTCTTTTCTTCCCTGTATAAATCCACAAACCAAAAATGCACCGAACAAATAAACTCAGATTGGCTTTGTCACAGATGAAACTAAAACATATACACATAAAGCATAAGAACCGAGCGATAATGCATACCTTCATGGATGGAACAAAAGCAAAGACTTCATCAATGCTTTCTGGACAAACATTGGCAATCACACACATCTGCAAAATACAACACAAAAAGTTTAGAAACCTGCTTAGGGTTTGTTGTCTGAATGAATGAAAGCTCTTTGGTTAAGTTCAGTACCTCGCTTTCAGAGACACCATGCTTTTTCAGAGGCCTGATATCATCATACTCGTTAAGTTACAAACACAGAACAGAATCACATAAGAGAATGGCACAAATCTGCATCAAAGATCAAGGAAGACAGCTAAAAAAAGGATACTCAAGGATCTGTCTGACAGACTGAGGATTCATGTAGCAACGACCATACTTCACATACTCCAGTCCTCTGTCGAAAGACCTGAAAAACAAAACCACAACGTTAGTGAGAATCCAAAGACCTTTCCCGCATGGAAAAAACAAAACACAATATCGTGTATGTTGTTACTTACACAGGAAGCTTTAAGCTAGGATCTTCAGATAGAACAGCCATCTGTTCCTTGACGCCTTGTAGAATCTCAAAAGCTTCACAATCCATCAAGCACTTTGCATTCTCCGGAAGCTCTGCAAACAAACACCACCACACATGTATTAACATGCAGAGAGCACAGAAGGGCCTTGGTGGAGAAAGTAGGAGATGTAACTAACTAACCCTTATCAGTCTTAAGCTCAAGCGGCTGAGACTCTTTAGACAGAGAGCTCTTCTTAGCCTTGCTTCCCTTCCCACCTATAGTTCCAAAAAGGCAAGAGTTTAAAGCAAACGAGACACAATCAAAAGACTGAAAAGCATATCAAACAAAGACGAAAGTTGATACCTTTAGCAGAAGAACCTTGAATCTGGTCATCAGGGTCTTGAAGAAACGTGTACTTGGACTCTCGTGGGCCTAAGACGAACACAGAAGATGAACAGTTTATAGAGTCACCACACGATTAAAGTTGGGAGCTTTATGCAAAAAAAGGGCAAACCTTGAGGATCAAACTGAACTTTCCTTGTCTTCTTGGACTTGGTTGAGTTATCGTCCTTGCCGGCTCCTACATAAACCATGAAACCCTCAAAATAAGACAATGTCGACAAAGAAGGTAAGAAAATCTGATGAAAGTTGGTTTATAAATACGATACCATAAGCAGACTTGAGAGCAGATTTGAACCCTTTTCCTCCTTTCTCCGACATGACTAGTGCCGATGATCGAGACGGAAGCAAAGAGGAGGAGAGTGTCGTCAGCAACAAACGGCGGAGATGGCAATTCTAGAATGTCTCTCTTCATTTGCTTTTACTTTGGTCAGTGTACTTAACGGGCCGTGAATGGGCTTTTATGCTTTTCATAAATTAGGCCCAAACTGAATCTCCATGCGAACTAGAGCTTGAGATAGTCAAAGATGAATCTAAAGCCAAAATTTAGAAAAAGTAATGTACTGTATTAGCTCTAGAAATCAAGTTTTCTACAGCATTTGTTTGGTGTTTTGGATGTCTTTAGAAATAAATCTATGGCAGAAAAATTAAACTACAGTTAAAAAGTTCACAGTCTAATTTCTAAAACAAAAAATCTAAAGATACAATACTAACCAATCAGATCCATACAAACATATATACAAAGAGGTTTAAGGCGGAGCATCAACATATTCTTTTGAATGAAAACGGATCATCTATAAAATAATCACAAAACATTAGCTTAAGCTTTTCACTAGAGACAAGAAGTCAGCAATTCAAAACATAAGAAGAATAAAGAATGTTTGGGCTTCAACTTCACTTCTATGGGGACTATGGTTTTCATTGAGTTGATTACATACATATCCAAGTTTTTCAAACTGTATGGCAATATAGATTACAAACAGTCTCAACAGAAACTCTAGAATGCAAATAGATTTCTCTCTGTCTACAATATACTGGTGATAAGCACTCAACTATATATGATTGATTATCAAAGAGAACACACAGAATCGATTCACCAGAGTTACTATCTCAGATGAAATCAACTTCTCCAAACTTAAGAACACACGCCTGTTTGCAGAGAATAATCTCTAACAATCTATTACTTATATGATATCAACTGATAATCATCAATTTATGACAAAAAAAACAACTATGTATACTGTTGTTTTAATATAACCAACTATCAAAGCCATATCTTTGTAGTTTCCATCCCTGCATTTTAACTGAAGGTTTAATATATAATTTTTTTTAAAGGGACGAAATTTTGTGAATAGATAAAAGTGGAAATGATAACTTTTTAGTTTAAGAAAATGAAGAGCACTTAACAGAATTACACAAATCACCAAAGAAGAATCAAAGACATAATCTGGAAAGGCTTAAGACTGACTACTTCTGCCTCTTGTAGATCTTAGCCAAGAAGGATTTGAGCACTGCTTGGATTGCTTTACTTTTGTGAGCCTCAATCACTCCAGTCAGCTTCTCGTAGCTTTTGCTCTCATACTCCTTGAACACTCCCTATCATGTTCACAAACATCATCAAACCAGATCCAAATTAGCATAGAACAAACATATGTTAGTTGTGTAGGTTCCAACTAGTTTCAAACCTCAAGGTCAAGCTCTTTGTAAAGCTCCTTCACTTTAGCAACGTTTGATGGGTCGGGTTTACCGTAGTTCTCCTACAATTATCAGAATAAAACCTCTTTCACGTTCCAAAATACAAAACCTTTTGAAAAGAAAAAGAAAAAAAAAACTAATAAGATTGTTACATATAATATCTCAGTTTGTTCTTTGCTGCAGCGTTCCAATGCCTTTACCACCAACCAGGAGCATTTGAAGTCTTCTATATCCGTTCCTATCTGCATTATCAAACGTTCCAACATGCTTGCATCAAGTAAGCACATTAACACAGTCAAATAAGTCCGAAAAAAAACAAACCTTGCCAAGTGTCTCTGGGTCAGCAAAACAATCCAGATAATCATCCTACACAAAAACAAGAACTTTCAAGCTCCTGGCATTAGCCTATCAAAAAACTCTCATGAATTACAATAGCAGCAAAACTACCTGCACTTGGAAGTAGATCCCCATGTCAACAAGAACATTCTTCACATCAATATGGTTTTCCAAGTTTTCGCCCGCCATAAGTAACGCACAAGCAACCTAAGTAGTAAAACAAAGCTCGTTACAAGAAATATCTAAAAATATATATACTCTATAGAATGAGTAACAAAAGAAATTCTACTCACAGGGAGATAAAATGAGTAATAAGCAGTTTTGTATTGGACAATACGCCGGTGGCTACATGTTGAAAACCATTTTCATTAGTCAGAAAAACGTACTGCCTTTTCATATTCAAATATTTTGAAAACGCACACACACTTTTGACTCACATTGGCAATGAGTACTTGGCCAAATCCTTTTCGCCTTCGAAGGTGGTGATCAGATCAATCATCTGGCCGCAAGCTGTTTGCATCTCTACCTAAATCATTACCAAAAAAAAAGAATAGACTAGGATGATAAATTAATTACCAATGCTTCAGCTCTGTAAAAAATGAGTGTAGACAGATTATTAACCTCATTAAAGAGATCAACGAGGTCAACATAGTAAGGCTTTCCCCTGAAGTGCTTCTTGAGGATCCTGTGGATGTGATTGCGAAGTAAGATCCCATCGTTGATTGCAACCATACCAACCTGAGGAACTCTGAACCAGCAAGGTTGTCCACGTCGAGTGACAGAGTTATCCATAATGTCATCAAGCACAAGGAAATAAGCTTGAAGCTGAAACATAACACAACAACAAACAACAAGAGATTAAGACAGGATCTAGCTAGAGATTCAAATAAAGGTCGAAACTTTTTAACATACCCATTCGATGCACCAACCAAGAGCACACGAGAGGAAAACCTCTTCCTCGGTCAAATCTTCACCTTCCTTCAAAAGCTTGAAGCTGTCCACGACAGAGAGACCACGATTCAGCTTCCCTCCCGGTACATTGTAATCCAACATCTGGCAATGAAGAAAGAAAGAGAGAGAGAGAGAATCACGATACGGATCTGAGAAGAATCTGAAAAGAGTGTACCTTTTCGACCCAGAGACGTGATTCATCGGTGAATTCGAAGGAAGGGTCGTGGAGGAGGTCGGATTTGAGGGTGGAGTAGACGTTGAGGAAGGTTGACTTGAGATCGGCCATTGAAGAGGAGGATGAAAGGTGCCTACTTTGGGTACGATGATAGAGACTGGATCGCCTGAGATGTAAATGCAGAAGAGCCTTTATTGTGATTCTCAGATTCCTACAACAACCACTCAAACTCATTTAAGCTTTCTTCCCCAAATTACCCTTTACTGTTTCTTGTTATTTACGGACCTGTGCCATCTACTTTCCCCCAAGACAGTCGGGGTTGTTGGCTCCTAACTCCCACTTTAACACTTGTCAAGGAAAGCCAGCGCAGCCAATAATAATTTTCTAATTTTTATTTAATTAAGAAAGAGGCTGAGAGAAGCCCAGATGATAATGGGCCTTTTCAGATGCCACGGCGTCGTGTTGGGTCGGGGCATTTTTTGGTCACTTGGAGTTGGAGGACTCACCGCTCTGGGAATTTTGCTCTATACCGTCCCGCCTCGTTTGACCCGATGCAGGGTCCATGCCGATTGAGCGGTTTGAAATTTTTTATTTGCGGGGTAAATTTATTTTAGGCGAAGCGAATGCAAGTGGGGATCAGCAGAATTTATGTCACGGATACCACCAACCCTCAATTTTTTTTTTAAAATAGATTTTTATTTACAAATAATAATTTTTTAAAAATAGATAAATTATTATAAATATCTATATTATTTTAATTATAATTCATTTAATAATACAATTTAAATAATTATTATATAACTAAAATAATTATTTTTAATATTTTTTTTGTAAACTATTATTTTTAATATTATTCGCGGATATGGTGGATTATTCGCAAATTTTAACTGCACAAATGTGAGTTTTAAAATTTTTGTTTACGGATTATACAAGTTAGATTATTAGATAAAAACGATTTCATCCACGACAAAGGGATGCGGAGAAGGTTAGAGTAGATAACTTATTAACTTGTTTAAAGTGTAAGTTTAATAATAAATTTATCCGTGCGTCCGCACAAATATATGTTTTACGATAAGTATATAAAATTTTCAAAATAAAAATATTTAATAGTTATAGTCTTGTTATTTTATTTTATTGTTTATACTATATATTGCGCTACTATATCGTGTTATATATTTTATTAAAGATGTGTTGGATCAATTATATAATTACAAAAAGACAATTAGATTTATGTATTAATATATTGTTCGGTCAAAATTATATTAAATTTTCTTTCATGTTTTATCGTATGACATTAAGTATATTATTAATATATGATTTATTTGATCACTTTAAATGAAATACTATCTGATTTGAAGTTTTTGATTATTATGTTGTCTAAACCATAATTTCGACATGTGTAATATTGTATATGCCGAAAAGGTCAACACAATTTTTTTTTGATCAACTAAAACTTTCACTAAGGGAGGCTTATTGAATTGAGAATTTGAAAGAATTTTATTTTTTCTTCAAATCCCCCCTTATTGAAAATAATCAAAAACTCAAAAGGGGCCCAGCCCAGGATCAACACAATATACTGGGTAAATAAGATTGATTCAACTATTATTCATAAGGAGAAGAAGAGTGCTCGTTATTTTTACATCAAAATTATTAAAACTTTAGAAATTTAATTAAAATTTCATTAAATTAAATTTTACGAAGAAGAGTACATGTTATCAGAATTGGATTTAAGACCCCTAATTTAATTACAAAAATATTTTAAATAGACAAAATTCTTACAAACTAACAAAAAATTGTAAAATTATTAATGAAGTTTTATATCATAAAATATCCTGCACTTTCAAACGCGTATCAAAATATTTTTATGTTATTAAAACATGATCATTCTTTTTTTATCCGCTTAAATATATAGTTCACTCCTAAATCTTTTAAGTTGGTGATATTGTAACATTTATTATTAATGAAATATTAAGTTTAATTATGTAATGAGATTTTGGTTTGAGTCTATTTTTGGTTTCAAATTTTTGGAAGTAGTTATTTAAATTTCATTTAGATATTTATAAATTTTGTTTCGGTTCATATTTTTACAGGTTTAATTTGACTTTGACTATTCATTTAAATCATATAAAATTTTATAAACTAAAACATACCGTATAATTTTCTAAATTCAAAATGAAAACAACAAACGAAATATACATTTTATAATACGTGAAAAGGTACAGAAATTTAACATAAAATTACTTCTGTTTAAATATTTGTTTAAAACCACAATAAATATTTTAAATATCTCATGTATTTAAGCATTTTGGAATACAGTTTCAGTTTTTACCGGTTTTGTACAAAACTTCTGTAGCCACAAACTTATTTTTAATTAAGATTATGTTTTGAGGTGGTATCTAAAAATTAAATTTCTTGAAATAATAAAAAAAACACTTAAACAAAAAGTACATCTATTATTGTTCTAATTAAATCAAATAAGACTAGCTGTATTCATTGCACGAGTTTTGTTGTTCACCTAAGATGTGTACATATATTTTCATTATTGTTTGGATATTTTATGATTATTTTCAAAATAATTAAAAATTAAAATGATGATTGGTATGAATTTGTAGAAATGGACATAACCAATATAATTTTGAAAGTGTATGAATGGATTTCAATATTCACAAAATTAATAAAATATATTATAAATTCTAAGTAATTTATTATTTCAATGTATAAAAGATAAATTGGAAATGGTAGTAATAATATTAAACATAAAAATCATATTATTTTGGATATTATTATTATAGATACTAGGTCCGTGTCCTATAAAATTTTGATTTTTTCTTTGAAATATTTAAATTAATTTTAATTATTTTAGAGCAAAAAGCGTAGAATGTTTGAAACAATAACGCAGATATTATAGTTGAGATTTTTATTATGATTTTTTAAAACATCATTATATTGATTGATTTGTTGGTCATGGTTTGCATTTTTATTGATTCTTATTTTATAGTAATGTAGAATATGTTTATTTGCTGAGTTTATATCTGTTAGGTAGTTCCAATTTTTGGATCTCAATGTAACCGTATATTTGAGTTATATGAATGCTTTAATTTGCATGGCTATACTATTCACTTTTATTGGCTCTCCTTGTGTGTTTCGTTTCTACTTTTTATAGTTTTTTCTGGACAGATTTATTTTTAGCCAGTAGACATAAATTCTTTATTTATCTTTTTGTTTCAACTGTATATAATTGTAGAGGTTGACTGTTTGTTTTCTCTTAAGACTTTTTTTGTGAATATAGGATACAAATACTATTCCATTCAATTCTTTTTTCTGCTGAATTTTGTGTATTCGATTGAATTTTTGTACATAAACAAAAGAGAACATGATAAGATTAGTCTTGAAGCTGAGATTTAATTATTACAAAAAGAAAATCAAACGGAAAAAGGTCATAAAAATTCCCAACTTTCAAAATTAGACCATTTTAAGCATGAACTTTTCAAAGGTCAACATAAATCATGAAAGTTTTACTGACTTTTATCTTAAACATAAAGGATCTATCATCATTATAAACAAATTTGAATTCCTTTTTACGGAGTAAACATTTATAATTATTCAACTTTCTTTTTTTTATTTCTTTTGGCATTAACTTCGCCATGTCTCTATTTTTTGGTCTTGCACTCCTTTTTTTTACTTTCTTTTTGTATACATCTCAGAAAGATGAATTTGGTTCTATTTTTGTGGCTGCAACCTCCAATAGTTCTGATCACATTTACGCAAAGATCTCATGTAGATCGTTGCTTAAAACCATTTCAGAAACTAAAGGATATGGAGTGGTTCATTAAATTAATTGTAATTATTTTAGAGCAAAAAGCGTAGAATGTTTGAAACAATAACGCAGATGTTATAGTTGAGATTTTTATTATGATTTGTTAATCATTATATTGATTGATTTGTTGGTCATGGTTTGCATTTTTATTGATTCTTATTTTATAGTAATGTAGAATATGTCTATTTGCTGAGTTTATATCTGTTAGGTAGTTCCAATTTCTGGATCTCAATGTAACCGTATATTTGAGTTATATGAATGCTTTAATTTGCATGGCTATACTATTCACTTTTATTGGCTCTCCTTGTGTGTTTCGTTTCTACTTTTTATAGTTTTTTTTCTGGATAGATTTATTTTTAGCCAGTAGACATAAATTCTTTATTTATCTTTTTGTTTCAACTGTATATAATTATAGAGATTGACTGTTTGTTTTCTCTTAAGACTTTTTGTGAATATAGGGTACGAAGACTATTCGATTCAACTCTTTTTTCTGCTGAATTTTGTGTATTCGATTGAATTTTTGTACATAAACAAAAGAGAACATGATAAGATTAGTCTTGAAGCTGAGATTTAATTATTACAAAAAGAAAATCAAACGAAAAAAAGTCATAAAAATTCCCAACTTTCAAAATTAGGCCATTTTAAGCATGAACTTTTCAAAGGTCAACATAAATCATGAAAGTTTTAAGGAAATCTTTTATGAGTTTCAGTAATTTATGAGGATTTGATGACTCTGTGTGGAACCTTTTCGGATTTTTTGGACTCATTTTATCTCTCGAATTCATTATTTACGGATCGAACTAATGTGCAATTTTCTATTTAGGAATTTAGACCCATTAAATTTTAAAACAAAGTTCTAAAACATGTGACATACAGGGGTCATAGAAACAACTTTAAATTTAAAGCATGTTACAAGCAAACATGTAATATTAAAATATTGAACATTAACATCAACTAGAAAATATAGAAAATGAGAGGAAAATAAAAATATATTTAAATGAATTAAAATAAAGTTGATGCATCAGAAGACGACACATGTCTTATTACTAAAATTCACTGTATCATTAAATCTTTTGCATTATGGACTTGATTGTTTAACGTGTGTCCATTTTCTTGAACTCAATAGCGAGAGTCTCCTCAGGAGCCTAAGAAGCTTCACCTCACGGAGAATACGAAGCACGTCGGAGATGTGTTCGAAGCCGTTGTTAATCTTCTTGATCACGACTTTTTCTCCCGTGTGTGTGTTGACTGCTGCACACATGTCTCTGTAGTTTCCTTTGCCGATGATTTCAAGGATCCTGTTATCGGTTTGCGTCGCCGTCCTCTGTTAAAATGTCTATCTTTTTTATGTCCGGTGGAATCACATAATAAAAATAAAAACAAATGTTAAGAAAAATAGAATAAAATATAGAAATAAAAATAAAATATAAAAACAGAAATTATTTTTTATATATAAAAGATATATGTTTAGTTATTCAAATATAAAAACAAAAATGAATATTTTTTTATATAAAAGATATATGTTAAGTTATTCTAACTAAACAAATATAGAATGCATTTTGAATATTTATTTCAAGAATTCTAAGAAAAACTATAAACATAGATCCACAACTGTGTAAAAATAAAATATGTAATTATATAGTCGAATATGAAACACACGATATAAAATAATGTAAGAGAATAAATAAAACTAGATAACTTCAAATTAAACAAATAAATCAACAATTCTATACCATCAAAATAAAAACAGAATAAAATTTCAAATAAACAATCTTATTAATTGTAAGGAAAACTTTAGTTAATTTTAATGAGAATAAAACTGAATAGAGAATAACAATAAAAATATAATGATTCATACTAATATAGAGCAAAATATTTTAAAGTAAAAATAAATATTAAACAAAAATCTAAAATATTTGCTCTAATTATTTAAGTTATTTTCAAAATTATAATCTTGCCCGTAGGGCGGGCCCGTCCTAGTTGTACAATAAATTACAATGTACCAAGTCAAATATGAGTGGTATCAATTGCAATTATATGTAATAAGTCTAGTATAGAAAGAGTAATTGTAAAACTTGGTTGAAAGTGAATCTAGAAGTGAAACATCATTATAAAGTATGCTTGTAATTAAAATACCAAAGTAAGGTTACTTTTAATAATTGTTTCTCTTTAATAAGAAACTAGAGTTTGACCCGCCCTTTCAAAGGGCATGTAAATTTTTTTTTTGTCATTATCTTATACATTGATCTTTCGGATTTGTTAAATATCTGAGATTATTATCAATTTTAAAAGTTTGCATTTTGATGATTCTCGTTGGGACATAAGATATTTATATATATATATTTTGTTGACAAATTTATTTAACCCGTCTTTTTGTTCACCAATATGTTTAAATATGATGTTCGATTTTCAGTTTTGGTTTTGGTTTTAGGTTGTTTTCGTTTTGGATTTCTGTTTCAGTTCAATTATGATTTTTTATTTTTTGTTCAAGAGATATATAAACCGTTCTGTTATTTTTGAAATAAGATAATATATTTATATTTTCCTGACCCGGATATATGGAATCAGTTTTTTTCATTAATTTATTTACTGAAAATTAGAAATTTCATACATGTATTTTTATTAATTTTTTTATTTATAGATAATTAAATTAAAATTAATAAATATAATTTTATGAAACTAAAATAATTCATTTATATAACCCGTCCTTATTAATTTACTTATATTTTAAAACTGTAAATTATAGTAAAAATTTATTTTTTATTTTTATCCTGGTCAAAGCTTACTTTAATATTTTATAAATTAACTATATTTCATTCAACCCATATCATACTATATTGGATTATGTTTGATATTTTAATTTAACTATGTAATTATTTATTATTTTATATATCTTAATTTACTATTTTGTTTTAATACTTTGAAGTATATGTGGTAAAATTCATGAATGTATGTTAGTCTTTAGTTTTATGATTTGTAAATATTTAATAAATGAATTAAGTCACTTTATATTTAGTTGATGTACTAATTTAATTATGAATATAAATATTATGGGTATTATTTCTTGTTCTATAATGAAAGAATTAATATTTGTAAATAATTTTATTAATATTAATACGAATTTAATTATTTAAAACTAAATATTTAAAAGAATTTTATGTTTACATATTAAATAAAAAGATATTAAAAGATATTAGTCAAATAAAATCTTGGAAAATGATACTTGACAATATCTTTTTAGATATCTTATTTTGAAAATATTAAAATAATAGATTGAATATAGTATATATTTAATAGTAATTAAGTTAGTTGTAAGAGAAAAAATAGAATATAAATCAATGAAATTGTCCAATCTAGACTACTTGTAAATAGATAAAAAGATTTCATGTATGTTTTTTTCATTAGGATTAATATATAGTTGTATATATACGAATTAATAGACATATATAATTATTTATTACATTAATAAATAAAATTTAAGTCATTTTAATGAAATATCGTATTTATATAAATTAAATTCATTAGTTTATAAAAACAATATCTTAGTTAGTTCCTCTATTTAAGGAATTGTGTATATTTAATTACAATTAAATTAGATATTTAAATATATGAATATATATAATATGTTAAGTTAATTAGATTATTAGAGAAATGACCAACATAGACTTTTTTGATAGTCCAAAAAGTAGTCGATAAATATCGCTCCTATTTTAATAGTATTGATATATGAGATTAGATATTTACATAAATCAAAATAATATCTCTTGTTTATTTACAATATTTTTAGTAGGTAAATCAAATAATTATTTTATTTATTTGATATGATATATGATTAAATTTGAATATATGACATAGATATATAATATATTTCAATATAAATATTTATTATCATATGATTTATTAGCATTTGTATATTTTCTGTAACAAAAATTAAAACCATTAATACCAAATTTTTAATGTGATAGTTTTTCAATGCAAATTTCAAAATTAATATATTTATGTATTTTTATATTGTATGTATTTTAATATAAACGATATTAATATATGAATATATATTAAATGACAATTCATATATTCATATGATTTTATGATCATTTGTATCTTGTTATAACAAAACAGCAAAATTCATTCATTGATAAAAAAATTCAAAGTGGAATTTTTAATATTTTTAGTAATTTATAGTCATTTAAAAAAATCAAAATATAAAATATAAGAAAAATATAAATTTTATTTTGTGGGTATGTGATTGTTTAAATTTTTAATAATATAAAATTAAACAAAATGAGAGAGGATACAATTTTTTTTATTAAATATTTATTATTTATAATCATTAATTATCATATACATATGTTAATCGTATTAGTTAATTCCGTAACTTTTATTTAAGGAAAGAATTGTGAATATTTTTTATACACTAATAACCAATTTAGTAATTAATTTAATAAAAATGTAATATATATTTAGATGGAACATATATAAAAGTTGCAATGCTCCAAGATTAATATACATAGGGGATATTGTTAGGTTTGTTATTATTTAAAAGCGAATATATTGTCGTTGGGAATTGGAAATACTCGTGATTTGTTTTGATATTATTTGATTTAATAGATTAGATATTATCTTGCTATCATCGAGGAATTGGATTATGTATAGACGTATAGTTAAGTAAGAGAATATTCTTGGATAATTTACTTAGACGATTTATCTATATATTCTATCTATTCTTGTATGTTAAGTATCACTTATGTAAGTTTGGCAAAAAGCCTTTGAACGGCGATTGTTTACAGGCGCTCCTCTCAAAAACTTTCCCAAAAGTAGATCTCGTTTGGGAAGAGCTCCGACCATCGACGTACTGTCGATCTCTTAGGATGCTCCCTCCCTCCTTTTTTCTTTTCTTGTTTGTCGGATCCTGAACGAAATTGATGGAAGGTAGATGTTCGCCGGAGGCACATCTCTTTTTACTCTACGGTGTTTTGGACTCTGTCGCGGTGGTCCGCCATGAAGAGACTGAGGTTCTGGTAGGTCGTCGAGAGAAGGTTGTCGATCTCTGCTAGAGGATGGCGGAGGCACACCGGGTTCTTGCAAGTTATCTATCGGGACTAGGGTTTTCTCTCTGCGCCCTCGCTGTGGGAGGCTTCCGGTGGTCGACGAGCCCGTCTTGGAGATGGCGGTTTGTGCGTGGAAACCGAGAGTCGTGTGCGACGGTGAGGCGTGAACGAGCTTGGCGGAGAATGATTTGAGAGTTGGGTTTCTTCTCGATCCCAGCGTTCGGGGCCGCGGGATGCCTCCGAGGATGGCTCTGGCTCTGAAGATTAGCCGTCGATGGATCAATGGTCGGTTCGTGCACGCCGGCCAGCGTGAAGTTTCGGTAACATCGGGATTTGTTAACCATCCGTGCTCGTCGGAGTTGGGGTTTCATACCCCTTGCGTCGTCTTTTCTTCGCTCGAGTCTCTGTTTCTCTTATGATTTAGATTTTGTTCTAGATCTGCTGTGCTCTGTTTGTTGTTTTGTCTTAGCTATATGGTCTTTTTTTTTTAGGTTTCCGACTGTTTCTCCGTCGCGTCTGTACTGTTCCGAGCCCAATATCTTATGGGATGAATTAATATAATTTTCTTTAATTAAAAAAAAAAGTATCACTTATGTAAATCGTGTTTTTTTTTATTATGAGAACCGGTTTGGACCAAGATTTACAAAAGTAAACCGATATTAAAGGACCAATGGAAGTCTTTTTCTTCACCTGGTGAAAAGTCTGAAGAAGATACTGGGACAGAGACTAATATGATTCCGTGTTTCTGATGATGTTAGAAGTTGATCCGGAGAGACATGAACTAATACTGATTCGAAGTGATAAGTAATATGACATCGGCAATAGGTAGTCACGCAGAAACTAATACTGACATCGTCAATAGGTAGTCATTCAAAAAATCAGACTGGTAGACATACGAAAAGACATACTCAATCCGTCATTGTTCGAGTTCTAGAAATTGAATTATGTAAGCTCGACAATTATATGTTAGAAGTCAGAAAGATAATAGATATTATTCACATTCAACCTTCTTGATGATGGAATCGTTCTATAGTGTAAAGCGTAAAACTGGTTGGTCAAAAGTGTAAATACGTTATAAAAGGTTGATTGGTTGTTATGAGAGTGTAGAGAAAATATTATAGGTAAATTAGATTTTTATTTTGTTAGGCTACCAAATAAATGGTCTAACTAAGACTTGTTTATAGTAGATAAAAAATAAGACTCTGTTTTAATAGATTAGATGAATGTTCTGTTTTTAAACTTTGTGCTCATTTCTCTACCATTTTGGTTATTTTCTCATTTTGAATTCTATGGCTGTGAAATTTTCTTGTAATTTTTTAGTATCTCCTATATATTAAATGAGAAATATTTGAAAAATAGTAACTTTAATTTTGTAATAATTTTAAAAAAACTCTTGCTTATGTGGCAATCAATTAAATAGTCAATTAATCTTACGCGTCATCATACATTCAAATTGAAAAATATGGTGGTCCAATTCGATTTGTATATCTCGTTAAATACATCGAATGTCAACTATATGATATCATACCTCCTATTAACTAAAGTAAGGTCTCGCACTTTTCTTAAATAAAAGCTACGGAATTACCTAATATGATTAACGCATATATGACAATTAATGATTATAAATAGTAAATATTTGATAACAATTTTTGTATCTTAGCTCTTTTTTGTTTAATTTTATATTATTAAAAGATATTAAACAATTACATTAAACATATAATAAAAATAGATTTATTTTATATGTTATATTTTGAATTTTTTAAAACGAAGATCAATTATTAGAAATTTAAACATCCCACTTTGAATTTTTTTGTGATCAATGGCTTAATTTTTTTGTTATAAAATATACAAATGATTATAAAATTTAATTAATATGGATTTTATTTAATAAATATTCAAACTAAAATATATATATATATTCAGCTAACAAATTAAGGGAAGAAAATTGGTTGTATCAATTTAGACGTTTAGTAGAAACTTTTTAAAACTATGGTGAATAATAAGGTCAAAGTAAATTGACTTTTGAAATAATATTAAGCTGATGGTTCTAAAAAAATTAAAAAATTCTTAGTGATGTTAAAATAAATTATTTAAAAAATTGTAAAACTTGTTTTTGTAATGAAATTCACTTGATGACCACATTATGATTTTTCTAGGTATAAAAAGTGATAAAAAATTTAAGCTCAAATCGATCATGTTTATCATAAATTTAAAATATAATTCAATTCACAATTACAAATGCTCCGCCCAACATATAAATGATTATTTTAAAGAAAACATAATTGTATGCATATTAAAAAAATTCAAACACATATACATATTTAATTTTTTAATTTTATTATATAAGCTCACCATGCACTATTATTCTAGTTTAATAGTAAGATCAAAGATATTAATCAATCACAAAAATATATAATAAAAATTTTACATTTTTTTCTTATATGTTATATTTTGACTTTTTAAAAACGACTATAA
>NC_079516.1:19600610-19670328 GCF_000801105.2 Raphanus sativus
CGCCCGCGGCAAATGTTTCAAGCTTATCAACACTATGCATTCCACCGCGAGGAAATTGCGAACTTTTCGGAATCGCGTACCATAGATCACAAGTAAATATAGTTCTGTATCTTCGGTCATGTGTAGCCACAAAAGTATAACCCAATTCGTCATTGAATGGTATAGAGTCTCTCCCCCAGGTTCGGTATGGTTCTACAGATTTACAGTCGGTTTCGAGAGTCACACCTTTGCCGAGTTCGTTCGTGATGTTTATACGACTTATTGCGCAAGCTTCACTCGATACAAAACATATTGTAATAGCAAACAGAAACACTATGAATTTATTCATATTTTTTTTTTGTGAGATATAATTTTTGAAGTAACAAAATTATCTGTATCCTGTATTTATAATCGTTTTGTGTGGAAAACGTTTGCCTCTATTTTTAAATAGTATATTAATGGCTTTAGCTAAATTTGGAAACATACATGAAATTTAACAACGTTTTCCATTATTTTCAATACGGATATTGAAAATTGATGCAACTAAAGCCCCTCATTTAATTCTATAAAAAGACAAAAATATAAAAGAAGCCAAATGTATTATTTTGTAATATAAGCTTTTATTAGAGAGTCTTTATTTAATTTAGCAAGTTTTGTTTGTGGCTGGATCCTCTCTCCGGGTTCTTGTCCTGTGCTCCCCGGCTACATTACCAAAACACTAGTGAAGTTCCAAGTGATCAAACTCCATGCAAATTCTAACAGCAACAAGCAAGCAAGCAAGCTAACTACTTTTCTTTTGTCTCTTCTTCGAATCTCCTCCTCCTCTGCGCGTCAATTCAATTCACACCCAAGGTATCTCCTTTCTTCTCCTTCTAGGGATTGTTTCTCCTAAAAAGTCACTTCCTTTCCTTGTTCCCAGATCTCCCTTTTGTCTTACTATCTTCTTTTGCTAATTACCTCAATATTGATTCATCTCTTCCAAAGTTTTAATCTTTTCTTGTGAATCTTGAAGAGAGCAGAAAGATTGATATGTTCTGATTCTTATGATCCGATTAGGTGTTTGGAAGAGAGAGAGAGATGTGCCTTTCTAGATAATCTGTTTTGCGTCCCATGGCTTCCACTCGAAAGCCTAGTGGTTATGGAGCTGAAGCTGAAGCTCAGAAACGCTCCTCTTCAAATAGTAATACTAAGTCATCCAAAGCTGAGGTTGCTGAGAGTAAACGGTTACCTAAACCTGATTTCACATCCTTGTCCACCGTTCTTGAGCATGTAGATTCATTGACCATTGACAGCAAGGACCAGGAGAAGAAAACATCAGGCTTTGGCAGCGTCAAAACCAGCTCTGCCTCTGCTAAAGTGAGTGATGGCACGAGCAGTCTCGGCAAGACGAGTGGAAGCACCAAGTTCAGTGGCCACCTTGATTTCATGGGGAGTGGCAAAAGCAGTATCTGCAGGGGAAGCACAAGCAGTGACGTGAGCGATGAGAGTAGCTGCAGCAGCTTTAGTAGTAGCAGCACTGTCAACAAACCCCACAAGGCCAACGACTTGAGATGGGAAGCGATCCAAGCGGTTAGAGCTCGTGACGGGGTATTGGGTCTGAGCCATTTCAGGCTGCTCAAGAGGCTAGGCTGTGGGGACATTGGGAGTGTTTATCTCTCTGAGCTGAGCGGGACGAAGTGTTGCTTTGCGATGAAGGTTACGGACAAGACATCTCTTGCTAGTCGCAAGAAGCTTCTCAGGGCTCAGACGGAAAGAGAGATTCTTCAGTGTTTGGATCACCCGTTTCTTCCTACGCTCTACACTCACTTTGAGACTGAGAAGTTCTCGTGCTTGGTGATGGAGTTTTGTCCCGGTGGAGACTTGCATACTCTTAGGCAACGCCAGCCAGGGAAGCATTTCTCTGAGCAAGCGGTGAAGTAAGTCATCCTTCCTTTGATCTTATACTATTGCAAACTACAAAGTATTGCATATGTTACAAAAGGATCAAGCCATTCACTCTAACTCTTACTCTTAGCTGACTAGAGGTTTTGTTTTCAATGTGTGACAGGTTCTACATAGCAGAGTCATTGCTAGCGATTGAGTACCTGCACATGCTGGGGATTGTGTACCGTGATCTCAAGCCTGAGAACGTTTTGGTTCGGGAAGATGGACATATAATGCTCTCTGACTTTGACCTCTCGCTCCGATGTCTTGTCAGCCCGACACTGGTGAAATCTGCTGCCACTGAGTCAGATCCGTTACGCAAAAACGTTTACTGTCTTGAGCCTGCTTGCATCCAACCGTCTTGCACCGTCACCACCACTTGCTTCTCTCCACGTCTGTTCTCAAGCAAGTCTAGAAAGGAACGTAAATCTAAGATTGATACGGCAAATCAAGTTAGGCAATTGCCAGAGCTAGTAGCTGAGCCAACCGACGCACGGTCCATGTCGTTTGTGGGCACGCATGAGTACTTGGCCCCGGAGATCATCAAAGGAGAAGGGCATGGGATGCTGTGGATTGGTGGACTTTTGGGATATTCCTGTACGAGCTTCTCTTTGAGAGAACGCCTTTCAAGGGTTCAGGAAACCGACAGACATTATTCAATGTGGTTGGTCAGCCTCTACGGTTCCCTGAAACTCCTGTGGTGAGTTTTGCAGCGAGAGACCTTATCAGAGGCCTGCTTATGAAGGAGCCGCAGCAGCGGCTGGGGTTCAAAAGAGGAGCCACTGAGGTTAAGCAGCACCCATTCTTTGAAGGTGTGAACTGGGCTTTGATTCGGTGTGCCACTCCACCAGAGATTCCAAAGCCAGTTGAGCTGGAGGAGAGTGGACCTGTGAATGTTGCAGAGTCACCATCGAGCCAGAAGACAGCGGCAGGTTTGGTTCTGAATGCTGAGAAAGGCTCTGATAAATATTTGGAATTTGATTTCTTCTAGCACTAAGGCTATAGATATGGGTAGTCTCTTCTTACTTTGAAGACAATGTGGTGAAAGATGATTAAGTGTTGGTTCTCTCTTCATAGATTGTCTTGAAATGAAATTATATGTTTGTTTTCTCTATGCTTTAGTTACCTCAATTAGTATTTATCAGAGTTACTTTGTGCTCTTCCCTCTATTCAACCAAACTCAAAACATAACAAATATATAATCTTTCATCGTCTCTCATTCCATTAAATGTTAGTTTTGGGCTTACTGAAAAAGCAAATGCAAGCAAAAGGGTCATTGGATTGATCTTTCTTTGGCCGTTGCTCTTTTGGGGACTTGGAGGGAGTGTAGGGAGTTCTCTCCTGTACTTTTGGGGACCTGGAGGGGACTCTCTCCATCACTGGCACCTCCATCTTTATCTCTTTTCCTTGGCATATGACCTTAACCTCACACAGTTCTGCTGCAGAGCTCCTCATTATCTGTTCAGGAACACTGTTTCCTCTTGTCGAATTTGCTTTCCTACAAGAAACAGAGAGAGAAAAAGACTGTCCTGTCATCTTACAACTAAAGAATAGTGTCCAATGACCTTTGTGTATATATGATACCTTGCATTAGATTTATCGATCCCAAGAACAAGCTTCTTAATGTGAAGAATAGTGATGAGGTCTTGTAAAGCCTTTGCCACCGAGTCACTCTCTACCAGTACTGTCTCCACCTTCACCTGTATTTTGCTTACATGTGTTACTTCACTATCATGATCCACTCTTAATCAATACCAAGAGAAAGAGAGAGAGAGATGGGACCTTAGAAGCAGAACAGGCGTGAAGGAACTTGTTCAAGAGAGTTCTTCTCTTCTCCCTTTCCTGAGACATAAAGGTTTCAAGTTGTTCTTGGCTCGCTTGCTCCCTCGTTAGCCTCCCCACTACACAAAGATCATACATACATAATACACTTGAGTTCAAACACAAAAGTTGGTTTCATCAAAGATAAGAAGTGGTAAGAGGGTAACATATACATACAAGGATAAGGGATGGAGCGAGTCTCAGGGAAGACATGGATGAGGTAAAGAAGAGTAGAAGAAGAAGTGATGAGATTGTCAAGAGCCCAACGCAATGCCTCCATGCTAGAGTCTCCTTTGCCAACACCAACATACACGTTGTCCTCACCGTTCATGGACACTGTTCCACTGTTGCTCCCTTCAAACTGAATCTCTCTCACCGTCTCCAGCCCTCTCCTTCCATCTTCTTCTCCCTCCTCTTCTATCTCATTGTTCATCTTCTTCTTCCTCGTTGACTTTTTACCACTTGGTTTTGCTTCAAACTTTCTGACTTTCCTTTAATTTATATGCAAACACATGTGTTTTGTGCAATGTACGACTTCATTTGTTTTTTTGCCGTGTGAGTTTTGTGAAAGCCTGAAGTTTTCAAGACATTGTACTTTTTACATAGCATGACAAGTTCCATATATTACAAGGTTTATCAACACGTATGTGTTTGGAAACTAGTTATTTAACTAAATTTGCATCATCCAACATTAGTAAAATAGTTTATCTTGGTCAAGAATTTGAAATTGTGTAAGGGTCAACCTGCTTTGCTCGTTGTTTATTGGCAATTGTTGCACGAATATCCGAATCCAAAGCAGGAATCTTTATGTATAATAATCCAAAGTCAAAACACATACCTTTCTTAGCAGTTACAAACAACAAAGATGCAAAGTGCAAACCTTATACCTTAGCAACTGAAGTTTGATGCTTTCTCTCTAGGAATCATTCCCATTTTTGTGTTAGGCTTGAAAGACTTCAGCCCTTGAAAGATCATTTTGACCCAAAGATAGAAAAGCTGGCCTCTCTAGGTTTTGGGCAAAGTTTGACTAACTTTTTGAATAGTTTAGGCCCAAACTTGAATCTCAAGAGAAGTTGACCCACCACCAGATGTGTTTCTCTTAGTCCATGAGTCATAACTCACAAAGTCACAGTCAGTGCCAACTAGCACAAAGTTAGTTGTGTCTTTAGTCTTTGGCTTTTGGATTGCAAATCACAAGAAAGACTTTTGTATGAGATTGGCATGTTTGGCCAGACAAGGAAAACTGACCTTTGATTAACACATAAAGCAAACCCATTCATGCCATCTCCGCCCCCTAAACTTTCTTTTTGATCTTCTTTATAGTAGTTAACCAATTGAAAAGTAATTAAAACGTTTACAAAGACGACAACTTTATATAGTTGACTCAGAAAAAAAGAGATAACTTTGAATACACCATTATCAAAAACAAGGCTCACCAAATCCGCTACGAGTACATAATAAAAAAAAAGACGGAGTCTTTATCAAAGTAGTTCTGCTCTTAAGAGGAGTTTAATACACTTTATTGTGTTTTTAAAAGGTGTAGACTTCTGTTGGGGGGTTGTATGTCTCTCCTACCACCTCTTTGACCTTTAATGATGGGCTCATAACTTTGGTGCAAAGGAAGACAAAAAGAGCCGATCTTGGAGACTTTACTCTCTTCTGAGATACTCTCTCCTGGTTGCGGAGGAAGTGAGTGAGCCAAAAAAATGGGGGTCGTCTCAGAAGAAGCCATTGATGAATTCCTGGAGCTAATAAATCAAGGTCCCACCTTTTTGCTCTTTACTTCTTACTCTTTCTGCTCTTATTAGTAATTTAACTAAATTGGGTAACAATTTGTAACCAGTTGAGGAGCCTTTGAAGAAAACATTTGAGGTATGTTCTGTTTTTGGGTCTCTGTTCTTGGAAATGGGTCAACCCCCATTCAACAGATTAGATCCACATATGCATCACTTATACTGACAAACACGTTTGATCTATCTTTGAGTATATAACTGGTTTTTCTCTTTGATTCCTTAAGATTTTTTGCATCTCATTGTTGCGTTCATCCTCCACGCTTCTTATTCTTGCTTTTTCTGAAGTTAATGAAAATTATTTTGTGAAAACTGCAGAATGTCCATCAGGGATACATGAGAGAGCATTTGAGTCGTTTTCTGAAGGCACGAGATTGGAACGTATTTAAAGCTCATACAATGGTATGTTATATCTCCCAAACACTTCATTATCTGGTTTGAGTGTGTCTTGGTTTCAGCTGTTTTTGTGTAAATTCACTTTCAGCTGGTTGAGTGTTTGCGTTGGAGAGTGGATAATGAAATTGACAGTATATTATCCGTAAGTTATTCATCTCCTCTTTCCTTGCTCTATTGTGAAAGCTCTATGTTGTGTCACATTAGGTCATATTTTTTTGTTTCTGCAGAAACCTATTGTTCCTAGTGAGTTGTACAGGAACGTGCGGGATTCTCAACTCATAGGAATGTCAGGTTACACCAGAGAGGTAGCGTAACCTCCTCCATGGGATTGCTCATTGCCTTTTTTCTGATCTGAACATTGTTCTTACTTCCTAATTGGTGTTAACCTGTATGTCTAGGGCTTGCCTGTCTTTGCTATTGGTGTTGGCCTCAGCACATTCGACAAAGCATCGGTAAGATGCTTCATTGTTTTGTGATACTGAGAAACACAACAATGAACTTGCTTCTCTTCTTCCGCATACAGGTTCACTACTATGTCCAGTCCCACATCCAAATCAATGAATACAGAGACCGTGTACTACTGGTGAGTACATAGCAATTGGCTAAACTTTTATTTTAACGGTTTCTTTCTTTCTTGCTGTAATGTGTAAAACAATGGTACAGCCTTCTATGTCTAAGAAGAACGGCCGGCCAATCACAACCTGTGTGAAAGTTCTAGACATGACAGGGTTAAAACTTTCAGCGCTGAGCCAAATTAAGGTATGATTCTCCATTCTTTGAAGTTGAATAATGATACCACAAACAAGTTATATAATAAGTTCTTGAGTTTATTTTCAAACCTTTCTTTATAACTTTTTGTGTCAACATTCTGATTCAGTTAGTGACTATCATATCAACCATTGATGATTTGAACTATCCAGAGAAGACAAACACCTACTATGTTGTGAACGCTCCATATATATTTTCTGCCTGTTGGAAGGTAAGCCTTTTGTTTGCAAACTCAGGGTGTTAGCTACTTCGCATGTGAATTGTGTATTTTATTTGCAAACAGGTTGTGAAACCACTTTTACAAGAGAGGACGAGGAAGAAAGTTCATGTGTTATCTGGTAGCGGAAGGGATGAATTATTGAAGGTGTACATGCATTTGTTTCCTCATGATCTTGGTGTGAGATGCAAAGTTTTCTAAATCTTTAGTGGGTTCTTGTAGATTATGGACTACACATCCCTCCCACATTTCTGTAGAAGAGGAAGCTCTGGGTCATCTCACCACAGTGAGAGTGTAGATTGTTTTTCTTTTGATCATCCTTTCCATCAACAGCTATACAACTATGTGAAGCACCATTATGAGACTCAGGGACAAGCAGAACCTGCAAAGCAAGGATCATTCCACGTGGGGTTTCCTGAGCCTGAAGCTGAGAGTGTTCAGATAGCCATTGAATCGGAACTGCACAAGTTTGAGAACTGCAATGGTCTATGCAAGCCTGCTGATGACAAAAAAGTCAGTCCATGAAACACTGGACGATGATACTTCTGAGGGAATTCAAATGAGCAAGTACTGAGCTCTGTCATCTCCCTAGCCATGCAGATCCAGTGAAGAAAAAATAAGTCTTGAACTGAATGTCCTCCTGGCTTTCATGTCCTCTGTCATCTCCCTAGACATTTGTAGCAAATTTATTTGTATTTTTGTAAAATGTAAAACAGAGGCCGAAGAGATCCACTTATCAACTCCTTAAGCATCTGTGTGAGTGCTGGTCTATGATCTCATTCATCAGATTTTCATAGAGTTATTGGTAAAGGCAAACATCACCGGTTTCAACAAATCGCTATAGATAGTATCAATATTAGTTTGTTTCTTACACACTTTTATTGCATCTCTCTCAACTACAAAGTTAAGCAGTCCTCATGACACAAACTTAACCAGAAGGATTCAACCACATTTTCCACAGTAGATTTGATTCAACTCACAAAATTGTTGCCTAAATTAGGACTTACCCCCAATAATGTGACCAAAATACGAGCACCGCTGCATCCCAGTGGGTGTCCCAGTGAAACAGCCCCTCCATGCACATTCATCCGTTCTTGTTATTATATACATTACTAGAGACGCTGAAACTAAGACTGAAACATCAATAACTGCACTTGTTTTATGACTCACAGGATCTAATCCCAGCAGTTTCTGACTGGCTAGAGCTACAACCTGCTGGGAGAAACAACTTAGAACAGTCAGCCAGCTTTTTGTGCAGCAATACAACGCTCAAAGCTCTGGATAGCATAAGCATCCTTCAAAAGAGAAAAAAAAAAGTTTCATAATCACATCTGTAGTGGAAAGACAGATCAAGGATGAAGATGAGTGACATGTTCTTCTCTTGTAACACGGTACTGGTCAGCGCAGATTTCTCCACAAACTCGCATTCCAAAGTCATTATACGCATCCCAGAGCCCATCTTTCATCATACCGTCAACAACAATATCATGGGATAACCGAGAACCCCTTCTGGTCACATAAATCAGAGGAAAAAATAAGCTTTTAAAGATGATAAAACAGCAGTGAAACTGTCTCATAACGTACCTTGCGAGGTACTTTGGGACGTTTGAGATACTCTCCATTCCACCAGCCACAACAATATCATTCAAACCGAGCTGGATGCTTTGAGCCACTAGCATTACAGTTAAAGTAAAAAAGGGATGTGTACGGCTGAGGTTTCAGTAATCATCAAAGAGTAGAAGAAGGGGTTATTAGTGAAAGGTAGGGTACCTTTTATTCCTGAAGCACAGACTTTGTTGATAGTGGTCAGATCACTGAATAGGGAATCCCAGCTTTTAAGACATTTCCAAAGAAGACCTCTTCCACAACAGCCGGATCAATGTTTGATCTTCTAAGTGCAGCTTTAAGTGGAGTGTGCACCAGTAAAATGATTAAAATTTGCCTGAATCAAGAGAGAAAGAGTACACAAACACTAACTTGAATAGGTATGGAACCAAGTCTTGGGGCAGTTAAAGAAGAGAGGGAGCCTAGGAAGTCTCCCATAGGCGTCCGCGCCACTCCCACAATACAAACATCTGCGCCACAAATACAAGTGTACGTTGGCCAAATCCTGTTGGATAATTCATGATGATCCAAACAGAATAGAACACACAGGCGCAATGGATTAAATACAGAAAGAACCTCGAGGCTGTACATCAGAGACGGAGGTAGCCATGAAAGTCACCAAGAATTATGTTTAGCCTGATGATTCAGAGGAAAACAGAGATGAGAATGAAAAGAGTTCCATATAAAGATCACAACCTATCCGTTTGATGGCAGAAAAGAACGATCAGGCTTTTGTTAAGATGATTACGAGGAAACGTGACAAAGATAGATCATAATTGACAAAACAAAAGAGATAATGAACAAGTGTTACACGTCAGATACCAAAGTCAGTGTCAGTTCCTGATTTTGTCCTTTTCTTGCAAGATATTGTAATGAAGGAAGAGATGCGAGTGTCGGCCACTGATGTTAGTTTTTTCATCTAGTTACCATCGAAGTTAACTAATTTATTCACTATATTAGTAGATTCCTAAACACGGTGACAAGGCACAACGGGAAAAGCTTTAAAGTCTTAAAAGGTGTTTCACATGCATTTGGAAACAAAGACCATACATGTTGCAATTTAACTAAACACAAAGGGGTTGCTTGCTACAAACTAACATACCACACACATTTGGATTCATGAATCCCTAATGCTTCTTTGTTCCAGGAGGATCAATCAACTTGATCTTCAACTCAATCTCACCCGACTCAACAGCGCACAGCTTCAGCCACACGCTCTGCACCACCTCTCCGTCTATGCAACTGATTGTGCTCTCACGAGATAAGCAGTTGTCTGAATCTGGCAACACTTTCCTAAGCGTTGTCTCGCCAGAGGACACGTGCACTATATGCCTTAGTCTGGCTACTGAGATGAGTGGTTGAAGGCTGAGAGTGGCATGACCCATCTTGTCATCTGCCTTGAACCTATCTTTATCAAACACTTCCTGAAAACCACCTCCACATCAACAATCTCAGCATCAAAATCATCATCATCATGATGATGGTCACAAAAGGAAAATAATGAAGCATACCAATGAGAGAACTGCTGCAGGATCTTTGAGTGTAAAGCTCAGTTCCTCATCCCACACAGGGTTTAAGCAATTGTTGATCACTTTGGTCTTGGCTGTCTGGTTTTCAAGACAGTAAAACAACATCACATGAGCAACATAAAGTAAAACAATGTTCCACTGCTGACAAACAAACAGTAGTTGTAACCGTTTAGGACAGTGAGCATTGATAATGGGTATCATCACAAAACTTACCTCATTTCCCAACTTGACTATCACGTAAGGATCACTTGACTTGAAGTCTCGGATCGCTAGTTTCTTTCCTCGGATAACAGTCACCTGGAGCTGTCCTAGTGGCTCGGCCATCTCAGACCTTAAGAACACAAGCTACCAGCATAAGAACAAATCAAGCAGCTAAGCACTTTCACACACTTATGTTACACACTCCTTGCGAAAAACCGAGATAAAACAACTGGGAGTCTTTATTAGCCAATCAATAGAATATAAGAACCAGAATCACGTGTAATCCGAAATAAACTCCCAAGGAAACATAAAAACATCATCAGCTTCTTGATTACACAAAAACAAACTCTAGGAAAGAAATAGAAAGATTCACACTTGGTGTATAAACAAGACAAGTGGATTTCAAGCAACCAAGAGAGATCAAATGCCGCTAATCTACAGATATATACATATCTATCTAGTGAGTGAGTATGCAAGAGGAAGATACCTAGATCGCAACCAGAACTTGATCAACAAAGGCTCAAACTTTGTAAACAGAAACAGAAACAGAAACTCGAGTCTACCAAACCAAAAGAAAGTAAAAGAAAATGGAACCCTAAAGAATGAGTGAGGCAGCGAAGAATAGTACAAACTGAAAAGGAAGTTTCTCTGAGAACTTACTGTATATAATAAATGGTAAAGGACAAATATAAACAGCTTTTAACAGCCAAGAAACAGAAGATTACAAAACAAAATTTACCAGTTTGGAAAGAAAAAAGACAAAGGAGGGTTTCTTCCTCTTCTTGAGATTAACGCAGCTTCTCTCTCTCTAGTTTGGTTGGTAGATATGGAGAGCTGAGAGGAGGGAGGGGAGGATGTAGATTACAGAACATTTGTGTTTTCTTTTAAATGAAAAGAGGTGCTGTCATAAAGACAACTTCGATAATCTCTCGAGTCTCAAAAGTTGCAAAAGAATGTTTGACCAAAAAGCATGAACATAAAGTTTTGATTTTTTTGGAGAACGTAGCTGCAACGGTAAATCCAACTAATTACTGCATAGATTAGGTGAACCTAATTATCATTTCCTAAATTTAATATAAGCCAAAGTTCTTTTAGTGTTCAACGTTCATGATATGGGTAAAACTTTTTTTTTTAAAATGCTTATCTGGTAAAACCAGGTATGGTCTCTGACACGCTTTGACTCGGTCTAATCTGTAAAGCTCCAATACACAATGAGGGCCCAGGGGTATCACCATAACTTTCTTTTTTCATTATTAGGTACAAAAGAAGCTCCTCTTTATATTCTGTCCGTCCATGACATTATGCAACTGTTACTTGTCTAATACTCGCATGTATAAACAGTGAAAACGAAAGGGTAGGACCAACAATAAAATCAGAGTAATTATAAAGATGATATAGGACCAACAATAGTGGAAGGGTAGAAGAAGAAAGTTGCCAAGTAGTTGAGTTCAAAAGGGAGCACTTTGGGTTTAGGAATGTAATAACAGAGTGGTCAAGTATTACAGAAAACATGAAACAACCCTACAAATAAACACACATATAGATACTACAATATATGAGCACATAAAATGTCTTCAGGAGCTTGTTTTGCGTATTATTCATTCATTCCATCATGGTGGTTAGAACAAGTATGTATCACTAACCCTACAAATCTCACATATACACCACATCAATGCAGAGACCACCAATACTTGGGGACAAACACCGCAACTTCTATTCTCTGTATTTCTTCTACATAATGGTATAGGACACACCTATGCTGCTTTCTTGGAGCTTGACTTGACCACTTTACTTCTCCATGCTCCCTGCACATTACATTAAAACCAACACACATAAGAACTCTGTTATATGGGGAAAGGTAGGCTACCTGTTAGTTTTAAGAGAAAGCTAGGTTACAAGAGTCTCATTGTCAGATGCGTCAGCATCCCCGGCATCATCTTCATCTTCAGCTTCAGCTTCTGTCTCCATATCATCGTTTTCTTGTTTCTTCTCAGAACCTGAGTTGTCAACATCAGTTTCTTTCCCCTCAGGGTTTCCACTCGACTCTGCTTTTGCCTCCTGTAAATCAACTTCCTCATCATCATCCTCGCCTTCTTTCCACGACTTTCCTTCCGACTCTGGTTTCTCTTCGCCAGCCTCCTTATTACCATATTCCTCATCCTCTGTCATCTGCTCTGTGGTTGATTCCACATTCTTTTCATTTGTTTTTTCAGAAACTTCACCGACTGAATTATTTCAATGAACAATGAATCAGAAACAAACACAAAAATTGCATCGCGCAATAGGATCATCTAACACTGTTTCCGTATGTATACGTAAGTGAGAGCATACGTTGAAAGGATTTAGAAACTGCGGGAACAAACAAAATTGGATGAAGCAGTCCAATGTAGCTTACCTATAGTGGCAGTAGATCGGTTTTTCTTGGTTCTGCTCTCTAGTTTCTCATGTTCTAAAGAGGGACTTCCTGGTGTTTCTTCAGGGTGCTTATGTCTTATGTATTTCTTTGGAGTTCTTTTCCCTTTTGGCCTACACAGTCAGGAAAAATATCTATATATAAAAGGATTAAAACGAACACAGAAGACTGATATAATGACATAATTTCACTTACGTAGTAGGAATTGGGTCTTCATCCCTTCGTAAGGCATCTGAATTCTTATGCTTACTTCCAGAAGATCTACAAAAATAACAAGATTGCTGAACAAAACAAAACCGTATGGACTACATGAAGATACATTATCCTAAGATGAAGAGTGTGTCTTACCCTTTCTTATTAGAACTTCGCTTTGATGTCTTGGTCTTCTGCAGAATGTAGAAGCAGTAATTAAGTTAACGGGAACGAATTAAGTAGATGGGCAAAAGTAGTGGAGATGGATTGACTGACAACAGAGCCCAAAAGAGCAGGAAATTTTAGAACCTTTGTTGGCTTTCCCGAGTCTATGAGCTCCCATCGTTCTTTATCAAGGCGAAGGACTTCGACATCTCCATCCTCATAGAGTATCTGATATCACAAGATAGTGTACAGAGTTGGATGAACCAACTAACGCAAGAAAAAAGACAAGAATCAGATTTTGCTGAAAGCTTACCACATGTTTCTGTTTCGTGGAATCGTAAGATTTTACCGTGCCTTCATAAAACCTATCGATGTCACCAAGGTGCAGTTTTTGGTGAGACAACTCAGAAAAATAATATTTACTTGGATGGAAAATAAATGATTGCATAAGATGGGTTCAGAGTAAGAAAATGTGTTTAAGAATGTATCTTTGCATGGCTGTCAGAGTAATATAACTCCTATACTTAAAAAGAAAATAAAGACTCCAAAGGATTTCAAAGAACAAAATTTCTGAAGGGAATACTACAATGATATCACTTTCACACTATCAGTCCAAGGAAAAGTATAGAAAAATGCTTACTTCTTATCCATAGGCCACCAAACATCTATTCTGCAACCGATTAGTTCATCAGTGGCCATTTTCTTTTCTGCTGTGGAGCACTGGACAAGAAATCAAAGGCGATAAATAATTTTAATCATTATTACGAAAAATCACACCGTTAAAGATCAATGGAAGGAAAAGCTCCGCACCTTAGCCGGTCCTGTGATGCCTTTTCTTTTCCGTTTCTGCATTGATCCAGAGGCAGACTTCAATCTATCACCACTTTCTGCTGACCTACTCTGTAAAAGAAAAAAAATAGCATATTAATAAACTGGACTATAAGTACAATGCAATTAAGTTGTGTGATGCTATTGATGAATTTTTACCTTCTCACTGCCGTTGCCATCTTCGCTATCTGAGTTCTTTAACTTTGATGAGAAGCCTTTCGTTCTCTTTCGGGAAGAGCTGCTTCCTAATCTCTTTTCCTGGTTTGAATTGTCATCGGAAGGGGAGACATTCGTGTCCATATCTCTCTCTTCATGCAACTCTTTTTTAGAGCCACTATTTGAGAACTTGAAAGGACTGTGGCCAGAAGATGATCTCCGGCGTTTAGGGACTGAAACTACTGATGTTGCATCCACATCACTCCTTTTGTTAGCCTTCTGATCCGTTTCAACTGTGTTTGCTCTCTTGCCAGGGGAATGTGTGTGTCCATTACTGGACTCAAATTTGTCCACCATGCGCAAGTGGTCCATATTTATCTCCCTCACCATTTTCAAAACGTCGAGATCAGTTTTACCATTCTCGTCTTCAGCTGGAACAGATTTGTTCTTTTCCCCCTCTCTACTCTTGGTTCTCTGAGCTCTTAAACGCTCTACTATTTTACCCAGAGGAATTTCGTTGTCATCACTTTCCTCATCATTCATACCCTCGTGATCTGAAGTTTGGGGTATCACCTGAAAGAAGGAAATATATCATAAAAATACAGAAATAACTGGATACCGCAACTCAGGTTTTAAAATTAGATAACATACAGATGAATCAGTATGACTCTCCAACTTGAGAGAACTGAAGTGTGCCAAGACAGTTTCATCAGCTATCCACAATTTCTCATCACTAACCTGCTGAACAAAATGTCATGGGTTAGCAAACGCAAAACAGGACAAAATATGAGGTTAACAAGAATAAATACAAAAGCAAAGACGCCATAGAGCTCAGATCGCCAAGCTCATCATTCAAATATCCAGAAACATGAACGAGTTGTGGCTTCTTACCTCAGAGTTGTTACTTTCATCTTTTTCAGAAGGTTTGTAAAGCGTTGGAGGCAGCGATACAGGCGTGAATTCCCTTTTCAGATCAGGCTCTTTGTGAGTTAACTGATTGATTACTGACAGTCCGAGCTCACAGATCGCATGTGAGTTCTGTAAATATAAATTATGAGACTATCAGCTCCAATGGCACCATGAAAGGGCCAAGTAAAATGGTCACATATATCTACATGCTTACAATGACTATAACAAATAGTCATGCATGGCTGTTAAAACAGAACAAGCTCAAGGAAATCTTTTACCAACCTTTGACTTTGTTGGATCAGTGACATCTTCTGACTGTTTTATACTATGGAAGATAGAGATAATGGTGGGAACACACTCATGTTCCTTGTCAGTATCTTCAGCCTTCCCATCTTCCTCTTTATGCAGTAACAGAGAAATGATCAAGTATAATTGGCTGGAATAAACGACTGGAAATAGTAAGTACAAATATCAATGAAAAAAATACAGAACTCGCTAATGTCACAGCAAAAGAAACAGAAAAGTTACCGATATATCATTTCATATTCCTTCACATCTTTGCATTTTTCCACGTCAGGACAAGAATGATGCGCAAGTGCGTGAACCAGGTAAGGTAGGATATTATGAGGGTAGGGAGAAACCGAATTTGCATCAGTCTGAGCAGAAACTTTCCGCACTTTTGTTTGGTAAGAATGTTGAATGATATCAGCTAGGTTCTGTTTCTCCTGTAATGCCAAGACGAATAGTTTAGCTAGATTACATTCTCAAGTCAGAAACATTGTAGTGTATGTTTTCAAGTAAAGGGGGATGATATACCTCCTCTGACACCAGAACATTTGATCCAGTGATATCAAATAAGAATGAACAGGCGTACTTTGGCTCCAAAACCCGATCCTTTATATACTGGTGAACTTTCCCAAGGAATATTTTCTTAGCCATAGGAAATGATATCTACAAGAGGATGTAAGTGGACATGTTAAAACAGAACCAAAATAGGATGGAACATGGAAGGTGCGAATTGTACCTCAGGGGTTTTTAGTGTTAAATGGAAGATATCAATCGGTATCTTATCGTCCCAGTGTCTAGAAAGGCGGAGGACTGCCTTCGCAGCAGCTAGTTTCATATGGGCTTTGTCAACAAAGCTGTGGAGAGATTGAGCACGAGTGCCTTCAGTTTTTTAACAGAAAAAAAAAAGAACATCTTAGCATGTTTAGCACTGATGTTAACCAACCTTGACTCTATATCTTCAGATACTTCCCCAAAGGAAAGAATGTTTTTCAGTATTCCAAGAAGGTCATCAACACCCGTGCGAAGATGAGAATCCTTGAACGGCAAGTAGCTCTTAACCAATGTCTTGATCCCATATATCTATTTTTTTAAATAAGAAAAAAGAATTTTGAAATTAACAGAACAAGAGAGAAATCACTTTATCAATTTTGAAACTACAATTAACACCAGTTACAAGAAAACTTGTGTGAGATACCAACCTTCAGTTGACAAACTTCACTTTTGTCATCCCAGGATAACTTTTCGTCATCTACTGCTTCCTGCAAAAGGGTTTAAGTTTCTTCCAGTTAAAAATGAAAAGAAAACTGGGAAACAAGTAAAAGAAAGATAGCAGAAAACAAAACATTAGTGATACATACATTTTCGCTTTTGAGGATTTTGCTTTTAATAAACTCAACGATTTCGGTTTCTCTGGTCTCAAATACCGGCATTGCAATCTGCGCTATACATCCAAGACTCTGTAGAACAGCTGGCTGATATCTCTTGTCGTCCAGCATGTCCACGAGTCCCTACAAATCAAGAATTAAATCAGAAATTTCACATGCTAATTATAAATTTTAAAGTAAAAGATCAAAGAAGTGCTGCCACCTTGTATAGAACAGATAGGGCCTTCAAGCCATCGTCCTTCGTTATTGATGCTAGCGCTTGCACAGCATACTTAGCCTGCTTACGGTTGCCTTCTATACAGATCCTCTCCAGTAACAGGTCCACAGAACTTTAAATGGTAACATTATAAATTAGAAAAGGCAGGAAACTAACAAATGACGTGAATTCATGTGTGATAATGTTTATGCATATCAAAGGAGTTGAGTCTTTCACCTCGATAAAACAATGAGATTCTCCCGAATCGTACCACCTGCCTTTGCCAGAATTTTGAGAGTACCTTCTTTTATCATTTCATCATCATCTTTAAGGAAACCTATCAGTTCTTCTTCAGCCCCTTCAAACAGTGATGGACAGAAACTTGCGAGAAGCTACAGAATCAATGCACGAGCATCAATGTGGTAACTTTTGTAGTAAAGAAAACAAGTACATGAGCATGAGAAATAAAAACGCCTGACGGAAAGCTAGCGGATTAAACAATGTCAGGGAAGTGATTACCCCTAAGAAGTCCATGCAGGATTGAATGCCCAAATTGTCTTTAGAAGCCTTTCTAACAGAGACTTCTGATAACATCTCTTTCACAAATTCCTTACTGAATAGGAGATAAGAACACTTTATGGATAGAGTGCCGAGAAATTCATAGAGACAATGCTTTTCAGAAAGTATATTAAGCATATCATCCTGCACACAAATTCAAACCGTATACTATATAAGGTCATGGAGAGTAAACCTAAATGTAAGAACAAACTTCTCGTCATTCTCACCCGAATCTTGGACGCTTGCGTTATGCTAGTGTTGGGATCGAGCAGATTATTCAAAATCTTCCAGATATTAGCATCTTTCAGTTGATCAAGAATCAAAAAGTTCGGCTCAGCCATTGGGGGATCAGAAAATGCACGTGACATAACTCTGAATCCAAATTGAATCTTTTTCTGCATCTCTGGAGCATCAGCAGTCTGCGTTCAGAAAGAACATAAGGTTACAGCTGCTTAATATTAAAAGAAAAAAAAAAAAGTTCAACCGTAAATCAAGAAAAAAGCTCTTCAATCACATTTAAGCAAACCTGTTGCGTCTGCTTGAGTGCCAAGTATTTTTGCATTTCTTGTTGTATCCTAAAGATCAAGAAGAAAATTTGACAAGGTCAATCTCCAATACCAAAAAAAGATATGGAAAAGATCATGCAATAGTATTAAGTGCCAAGTAAAATCATCAAATGCACCTTTGCCTTTGCTCCAGTATTTTCTCAAAAGCTTTTGTCTCCACATTGTCAAATCCGGAAAATATGTCTATCCAATGCTTAACTTTATCTCTAACAGAGATATCACTTGGAAACAAGGAACTGCAGAGAGTATATTCAATTGTATCTGATCTGCAACACAATTAACATATTTAGGATATATTTACCGAAGGCATTTCAACTTACACAGAAGTGAACAACTTAAGAAGATACCTGAAATCTTTGTCATAAAGACATTTCAAAAATTTTCCAGGAATCCAATCAAAGTCACCAGTGCCTACCTTCCCTTCAGCACACCGTAAGCAATATACCCGGTATAGTTCAGTCAACCGTTCCATTGTGTATGTCTTTACCAGTATCTGATTTAGAAAAAAAAAAAAGAAATATGAGTTCCAATGTCTTTGATAATTAACTAGTTGAGACGTCAAGACAGGATATATAAAACGTACAGATTTGTCTCGGAGCCGTTCAGCAACCAACTTTATAGTGTCAGTTGGAATCGACGTCAGTGCACTCACAGCCACATCACAAATAACAGCAACAACTTGTTTCCGGATATTCTCGTCATAATCCAAGAGCCGGTCACAAAGAGCAGCTACAAGAGGATTAACCCTCTACGATTAGTGAACTCTAATGTAAACTAATGGCATCATAAAGAAGACTTACATATAATTTGGGAAGCGTCCGCTCTGGAAGGATCTGAGAGTAAACAGTTCTTAATGTGGTCAAGGATGATCAGTCTAACTTCAACTACTCTATCAGTCAGTCTTTTCAGAAACTCCGGAAAAATTGAACTGAACTCTTCGGAGATGGCACGTCCAGGCAAGGAAAACAACTCTCCAACCAATCCGACTACTTTCAAACGAGTTTCCAATTCATCTGCCTGTACATTACATATCAATAGTACGCGTTATGTATCATTCAATGCCAATCTATTCGAAAAAATGAGTTGAAACAACCAAAGGATAAAGATGACTATTCAAACATAATAGAAAAGTACTGATGCATGGTTCAAGAGTCATGGTGGTGTTTGACAACCATAACAGAGGCAAGAGACAAAAATAACAACATACCAAAAGCTCTCCAGTGAGATAAGGTGCAACTCCGGATAGGGTCTGAGGAGCACAGCGGTACAAATCATAGATAACCTCATGGTAGGCAATCTGACTGCTGGAAAACCGGCTATCTCCAGACAATGAGGAGATAAGGAATTGCTTTATGTCAGATTCAACTTTTGGCGCACACTGCTCTATGACTTTCATAGCAAGTCTTCTCGCCGCATCTCTAACGTCCTACCATCATAAATAGAGAATATGAGCGGTGCTCTGCTATTCCATACAGTAACAAATCATTAATTGGAATAATATCAGCCAGCGATATCAGAAATGCTCACACTTCTATTTCTGCCCAATTTAGAGAGTAGAATTAGTAACAGCTGCTCCTGCACATCTTCACTCTCTTCTAAGAGAACAATCATTATATTTTGCATTGATGAGACAACAACCTCCGGATGGTCATCTCTGCATATAGAAAACACAAAACAACCCGTCAGTGAGGGACTTAAAGAATAAACACAAAACGCATTCAAAACTTGTATTACTAGCCAATAGATAGACTTGATATAGATCAGAGGAAGTTGTAACCAATCTGAAAAAGGATGCTAGGTTGAAAGTGAAACCCACCTAGCAACATCAAGAAAAGTAGTAAAGACTTCTTTCACCAGATCATCGCACTCCAGATCCAACATCACTATACATGACCTGTATTTTGCAACCGTTTCTAAAATGACAACCCTCCTTCCAAATGATGGTCCACCGACATCATCCAACCCAGAGAAGGAACTCACAATCAGTTGAAAAATATCCTGAAACAAGATCAAGAAACGGAACAAAATCATCAGTGGATATGTCTGTGATCACGGTTTCAGTAGGAAATTCAGGACAACCAACCCTCATAGTATCATCATGGTAAGGCGTCTCAGGTGCAGTGATGCGAGTAATCTCAGAAAGGCAACTTGCAAGTAGAAGCTTGACATCCTTGTCCTGATGCTTGAGAATATCAGGTTTAACAACTGCATCAAGAAAAGGCTGGATGGACTTCAGCACTGAAGCTGGTGGAGACTGCTCCAACTCAGAAAGACAAACAGCAGCTTCCTGCAATGTAGCAATACACACCAAGTTAACGAAACTGAGAGTTTTTATGATTAAGGCTCAAACGAGCGCTACCATTTAAGTAACAAGATCGAAAATGGAACTATCTGTCAAGGGGAAGAGTATCTTATAATAGTAACTCAACCAAGTCAATCCAATTATACCAATCAAAACCAAAGCACATTTCCGCAAAGTGATTGATAAACAAGCATCTTAGTCACCAATAGAAAAACTGTGGTAGTTATCGAAAATCAACTGAAGATAGTGCAATTGACATCCGGTACAGAGACAAAATCAAGGTAAAAGTACCAATTCAACCCTAGGAACTTGACATTCTAACATCAACCCCATGATTGAGAAGAATAAGCTCTTAAAAATAAGAAAATTATACACATTGAATTGGTACGTACCCCCAAGAAAACAATAGCAAACCTAGTAAGAAGAAAGCCGTACAATACAATTTTAAGAACAAGGCTAAGTAGCTATTCATATGAATCTTTTCATTAAGAATGGAGTTTTAATGCGTGACCTAAGTATCCAAAATCTAGTTTATATGCAGGGGCTAGCGAGAAGAGTAAACCCTAACGCACCACCGAAGAATAAACAACTAGCTCTATTAACGAACATTACCCAGAAAGGATAACCTACAAGACTGAAACTTATCTATGTCCACCAGATTCGTAGAATTTAAAACAAGGAACTCCCTCCAAATTTGGTTGAAAAGAAGTCACCAGAGGCTAAATTTGTGAAGAATTAGAGAGGGGAGAATTGACCTTGAAGAGTTTGAGCAATGAATCTTTGGAGGAAGGAGGTGGGTCAAGCTTCGATCCGAACTCCTTCAACAGCTCCTCTGCCTTCTGAGCCATCACGAACGAGTGGAAACCAAAGAACTCTTAAGCGGCTGGATGTGCTCTTCTTCTCTTTGAGCAAGACCACACCGTGGAGAAAGGGGTTTCTTTATTTTTGTATCTTGTTTTTGTTGTTGGTTTTCAGAGACAGTCACTCTTTCGAACACATCCGATCTGAGCGGTCTCTCCAAACAACAGGCCCGATTTGCTGACTTTCGGGTTTGTGTCTATCATCTCTTCCCTTGTTTTTTTAATTTTATTTTATTTATTATGCCCTCCACTTTCTCTTCTTCTTATTCTTTGCCCCATCTAAAGTCTTTCACTACTAGGCCCAAAAGGCCCAATAGTATAAAGCCTTTTGTAAGAGACAACGTCGTTTTGGGTAGTCAAGCCTTTTTTTTTAACAAACCGCCTCGATAACCATCTTAAACCGGATTCCGAAAGTGAGATTTGGGTTTTATTGATTTAGGTTCTTTATTGTGAACCAAGTTGTGGAGACAAGAGACTGGAAAACATCGTTCTCCACTATGATTCCTAGGAGAAAACGAACTGGAGTTGATTTTGTAGACTGTCAAAAAAAAAAAACCTCTTTCTGAAGAGCATCAGGAGAAAGAGGGTGATGCATACAAGAGAGCAGGGAAACATGGTTTACTGGAGAGTAAAAAACGTATGCGTTGAAGTTCCTCTGGAAAGTGGTAGCTAGATGAAGGTTATGCAAATGAGTATGTTTTATTTCCTCTGAATATTAATTTATGGAGCTAAGAAGTTTAAATTTTCGAATATACAATCTACAATTCCTATATTAAAATATCACACTTCACACAATTTATCACAAGAAAGATCAAATGAAAATACCAGGTTCATTCAAGGAGAAGATACACAAAGACAAAGCATCATTGTTTTTGCATAAACTTGAATTCATAAACTAGAAATTGCGCCTACTAACAGTTATGCTCTTCCACTGTACATTGTTCTCAGTACTTATGTTGCTGAGCATTTGGAAATATTTCAACACTGGCCCCACTTGATGCCGATGATGAACCACCCATTTTAGAGTTAGGAAACCCATTCTGATGAGGATAATGGTACGGCGCCATGTGAATCCCTGACACAGCCCCGTAGGCTCCGTACTCTGCCACGGTACCATTAGGCCTCTTGAACCCTGAGCCGCTGATCATGCTAACGGATCCAGCACTGTAGTTAACTCCTCTGTCACCTTCCAACTCTCTGTAGCGGTGGAGGTACAATGTAAGGGGTTCAACATAATCATCAAACCCGAGCTTGCTCATTGCCCACAAGACATCCTCTGCAGTGATGGTCTTACGCTGCTCCCGCTGGCAACGCTCGTTGGCCTCCCCTGTTACAAAGCTGATGTACTCCGAGACGCACTCTTGGATCGTCTCCTTGGAGTCGTCTGAGATTTTGGCATGAACAGGTAAGATCCTCCGCATGATCCGTATCACGTTGGCAATAGGCATGAACCTGTCTTGCTCTCTCACCGTGCATTCCTCTTCGCAACCATTAGCCGTTTTGTTAACCTGATTGAGTTCTGATAGCTGCATGCTGCCCTCTGCCATCAAAAACTTGGCTGGAAAACCCAAAATAAACATGACAATGCAAAAAAGAAGCAGAGATCAACATCAGAGAATGTTTTGGCATACAAGGGAAAATGGCACTACCTGGTTCAGAAGGATTTGTGTTGTTGAGGGAGAACTTGCCGTAGCCATGGGATACTCCACGTTCCATATCCTTCTTCAAAGTCACGATTTTAGGTCTGTGCATGTATAAAAAAGAAAATGCTCGGAATATAGAAGCATATCCCTAAAGAGAAAAGAGTACATGGAATAATAATAAAATTTGGCCAAGTGTTAGCATCTGTAATTGCAGACCTCACAGCCTCCACAACGTGTTTTCGATGCAACCGAGGATCCTTTCTCGTTTCCCATAGCCGTTACATAATACAAGATCCTAATCACTAGAAAACTAAAAGCTCTTCCATCACTCTATACTACAGAACGTAGCATTCATGAGGATGAGAAAAATTACTTAAGAACACATATAACCCTCTCCACACTAACCATCCAATACACCCTACTTAAACAGTAAAACAAGCCCTATAATATACATAGATATCTAAAAAAACACATCGTCTTTATTTCTAACCTTCTAAACTCAACACAATACAAAGTACAAACTCGTAACTACACCAACATTTCAAAAAACTCGAGAAATCATCTACAAGCTTCCGTAAGAAAAAAAAAAACTAATTTTAAACGTTTACCCGCACACTCATTGTTCCCTCTCTCCCGAGTGTTCTGCAGTCACTGAGTTGGTCTTGTAAAAGTTTCCTAGTTTCTCAAAGTAAGAGCAAGTCTTAGTGTGCTCAGGCTGTTTCTTGCTACTTTCCATCACTCTCTTGTAGTACTTGTTCATGTTCTCCCACTTCTCCTTACACTTCTTCGCAGATCGTTCGTACCCTTTGACCTTCATTCTTGCTGATATCTCATTCCATATCGCTCCCTTGTGAACCACCCCTGTCTTCTCTTCCACTTCGCTTCTGCTAGCTATCAACGCCTGCACTTCCTCTTGCGGCCACCTTCTTCCGCTTGGAAACACAAGCGTTACCTCTCCCTGTGTCTGATCCCATTCACGTCGGTTGGAAATGGTCTGGAGTGGCTGAGCGATCTTGATCTCTTCACCAAGAAGACTTTTGATGAAGGAGATGAGGGACGAGCTGCGTGACATCTCTTGCTTCCGTGCCTCCTCGTTCTGCTTCATCCTTTCCATTTCCTGTTGCCTCCAAGCTTCCTCGCTCCTCACTCTCTCTCGCTCCATCTTCTCCATCACGTTGATCAGTTGGTTATCCATCTTCTCTTGCCGCTTCATCATAGTCCCCACCAGCTTCTCCATGAAACGCTCCAGCTTTTCTCTCGTTTCCCGCTTTCTTTTACCCGTGACCGCCTTGCCAACCCCCTGGGAAGACTCGCCATCGCTATCACTATCAGCAGATGAACTGTAAAACCAGAATCAACTGTCAGTACTATAGACCAAGACAACTTCAATATCTAGCAAAATCATAATCTTATATGTGCCACCACCAGATAAAACCTCTTTCAAGCTCAGCATCTAACTATTCTTTGCTGCAAATTTGAATATACTGTCCTCAAAATCCAAGAACTTAAGACTAACTACTTACGGGAATAAACAACACTCAACACCAAAATATAACTATCAATGTAAAAGTTAGTAATAACACCACATCAATTTGTTAGCTTATCTGCCAGAGTTAAATGCTTTTACCTAAAATAACCAACCAATCTAAAATCAATGATATATTGGAAAGCCTAAGTGAATGGAGCAATAATCATGAGAGACAAGTAAAGTGTTTGGCTTTACCAAAGAAACTTCTAATAAACGTGAAAGAAGTCACAAACAGAAGTGTGACCAAACGAATACAAAGTCTACTGATTTATTACCTCAGAGACACACGATCACGCGATGCGCGATGTGTGGAGACTCGACCTTGAAGCACCATTTCGAGCTCACCCTTGCCAAACCCACGCGTCAACTGACCACTTTCCTCCACGTCAGCAATATTGGAGCCCAAAGGAGCATCAAAGCAGCCGACTTCAAGAAAACCTCCCATCTCCGGAAGCCTGTCTAGACTTCCGGCGAGAATATCAAGAGGATGTGGATCCTCAGAGGAAGGCTTAACAAGGCACCTGATGGGTTTCAGTTTCTGAGGAGGCGGCGCCAAGTCCGGTTGCGCTATATTACATCCAAGGCTCTGTAGAACAGCTGGCTGATGCCTCTTGTCCTCCAGCATGTCACTACAAATCAGATTTTTTCACATGCTTAATTATATCTTAGTATCAAATATTCAAATGAAGAACTGCCACGTAAGGTATTGGATTACTCAACAAGAAACTAACTAAGCTCACAAACATTGCAATTGCAATGTTAACCATGACCTATATAGCTCGAGAAGCAATTGGAGATGAAAACATAAAACAACAGAGAGATGTGAAGATTGGAGCTTGGAGAGAGAGCGTTTTACCAGACTGAGAAGAGGAAGAAGAAGAAGAAGAAGACAAATAATCCAAGTGTCGGAAGCGAGAGAAACGATACGAGGAGACGAGAGAAGACGACGACAGACTGGAAACTTCTTTGACCGGAAAACTCAAAAACCCTTATCACCAGCAAACATTGAATCATCGCCGGAGGGCATACATCGGAGATTTGGAATCGTCGCTCATCTTTGATTTCTAGGTTTGGTTATTGTGTTTAACGTCAGTGTCTAAGAAAGTAAAAAAAGTTAAAAGGTAAAACGCACTGTTATCCAAAATCGGAATACGTGTCATCTTTTGACATTTTTCACGCGTTCGGAAAATGATAAAAATGTATGTAAATTATTATTTTTCTAATTAATATAGTATTTGAGATAAGTAAAATTATTTATAAACTTAATGAAGTTTTTAATTAATTTTCAGTTGAAATGACATTTTTGTGTAGTAAATAAAATTGTTAAAATTACATTTACTATGAAACAGAAAAAAATAATATTTATTTTTCAGAAAAAATCATAGGGTACCAAATCTTTTAGGATAAATTCGACGGGATAATTTATGAACCAAGACCCGTTCAAAATTAACCCTCAAGTTTTTAACACAAAGTCACTAATAGTTCAGGTTTTGGGTTTCAAATTTTAATAGGGTTTAGGATATCCTATGGGTTTTTACCAGTGTTTTTAAACCGGCCAGACCAGCGATTGGACCAAATTGAATTATGAACTAGACAACAATCCAGTCTGGATTCATGTTAAAAATCAACCAAAATGAAACCGATTAAAAATTTATGTCAAACCGTCAAAAAACGAAAACCAGCGACCCAATTAACCATCCAAACTCCGGTTCGTATATAGACCAAAATTTGGCTAATAAAATAATTAACTTTTCACATTTTTAAGCAAAACATGATTTATGAAATTTTAATAAATATATCTTTCGTCTTTTTCTTTTGACCTCTTTGTAACTCATAAATCATAAGAGCAAGATTATCGGCGTCTTTTAAGAGGTCCTTATTGCTGACTAGGATAAAAAATAAATGAAAAATACAAATTACCTTAACAAACGTTCCTTAACTAAGGACAAAACACAACGGTTCTTGTAAGACACGTGTCGCCTCTCTCTCTCTCTCTTTTCCTTGACGACGCCGATGACTCCTCTCTCTCGTGATCTCTCCCGATGGTCTCTCCTCGAAATCAATCCGACGCCGCTCACCTCTCAGTTCGAATCCGCCGGCAAAACAAGTCCCCAATTTCGACTATATCGCCACCGTTTCTCAAGCCAAGCCACAGGCCGCAACAATCGTCGCCAACGATTTCCGTCACCGTTTCTCTCTGTTATACTATCTCTGCCACCATGAACATATCATCTTTTTTTTCTTATATATGTATTATACCAGCAAGTCTTTCGCAAATATTTTTCGTCAGATTTGTTTGCTAGTTCGGATGGAAGAATTTTTTTTTTGTAACTGACGGATGGAAGAATTATGTATTGAGTCATTCTTTTATTGTTTCCCTATTACTAATTCTCTATTGTTTGATCAATCTGTAAATCAGATGAGCTCAGTTTTAATACATTTTAGATAATATATGTATTGTTGGAGCAATGAATGAAGCCAGATGAAAGTTAAATTGATGTATATGTTTGGGGGAATGAGGCGAGAGTGGTTCACTTTCAGATAAGTTCAGATAATATATGTATTGTATTGTAAGCTTTTGGCGTGTTCTCAAATCAGAAGTGCATAATGAATATGCTTACGATTCTCTCTCTCTCGGAGGCTCCTCGACGAAACGGAAATGGACCGTTTTGTTTGCTCTCTCTGTGATTATTGAATTTGAGAAAGTGTTGCAGCTGTTGCACTTGCACGAAAGTGGATGAAGAAGGTGTTGCAGCTGCGATGATTTTGTCACTCACTGAGAGGTTTTTTATATCCACTTCCCCTCTCTCTTGATGCTTTTTCTTTTCGTTTGAAGCAGAGAGTGTTTGCTTTGATGTATACACTTTAACCTGCTTGCTTTGTCTCTCTCTGTGGCAGTCTTCAGAGCTGTAAAGATGAGATTGCTTCATGTCAAGTATTCTTACTACTCCTTAATCTGTTTTTTTTTCTTCTTTTTAATTTATTTCTATACTACATCAGTGTTCTTTTTTGTTGTTTGACTTATTTTGTTTGGTCACAGAGTGAGCTTGAATCAGCAAAAGCAGAGATTGATAAGTGGAACTCAGCATTTAAGAAAGAGTCCTTTGTACCTGCTAGAAAATCTCCTGGTTAGCCCTCCTTCTCCGTTCAGTGTTGTAATTGGTTTGCACTTTCTTCCTAAACCGTCTTGATAGTCTCTACAACGATTGTGTTTTGCCTTTGTTTTCTTTCAGAACCTGAATTTGTGATTGACTACATCCAAACTCTAAGATCTTCCGAGAAGTCTTTGAAAGAGGAGGTTGGCATTTGGCTAATAAGTTCTGTGTTCTTTACTTCCTTTTTTATTCAGTTGGAAATTGCACAAATGAAGAAAAAAGTCTTAATAAGTTCATTGTACAATGTTCATACATATTCAATGATGTTTGTAATTTTTTTTACTAAAAGACCTCTATAAGTCCTACCAATAATCAAAATTTTTGTGATTGTCCTTAACCATTGTCCTTAACATCACAATAATACTAAAATAACCTAAGGACCAAATTTTTGGTCCTACCAATAATGATGCCATCCATAAGTTTAAATTTTTCAGGTCAAGATATTTTTTCTGTCTAGTTCTCATTTTGTTTAAATTTAATTTCATAATAATTTGTGTCGAAAACTTTAATAACTGAAACATTTATTGTTGTGAAATTTTTACAGTTTGTAATTTATAAGAAGAAAAACACTTGTTTCATTTGAAAATATATATTTTTAACTAATATGTATATAACTTTTTAAAGGCGATGAAAATTTAAAATAATAAATATTTGGAGAATAAATTTCAAATATGCTTTTCGTATTGATTATAGATTTGCATTATTAAATTATTTTCTTATTTTTGTTACATTTTAATTGTTATTTTCTACATTTTTCTAAATATTATGACTATTAAAACATTTGATTTGATATGATCTTATCTTTTTAAACAATATACACACTATTTACAAAATATCATTAAGTTTTATTTAATTCAATTAAACTCGATCGAACTGGTTCGAACCCGGTCAAACCATAATGACTCATGACCTAAAATATTTTTGATTTTTTAATCGGTCCGGTTTTAAAAATACTGGTTTTTACCCATTCTTGACATATCTTCCTATACAACTATACCCTTTGAAGATGTTATTCCATAAATAGAACATAAAATCTTGTAAGGACCTAAGGTTATGGTCTTTGAAGTGAGTATTGAGTAGGTCTAATCCAATTTCTTGCGTTGTTGTTGACTTCTGATGATTTGTGTGATCGAATTATGGAAAAGAGGTTTCAGGTAACGAGAGAAGAACTTAGGGATTTGTAAGATTGAAAACAAGGAAAGGGGGTAAGTGAGAGAGAGGGAGTTGAGATATACATATAGAGAGTATGGTTTGTGTACGCTTTAACTTTAGTATCTTAGGATCCAAGTAACTTCTTCCAATTTCTTTTTTTTCACCAAAGTGTATTTTTGTCTAGATTGACTACTTGAATCAAGGAAAATTGGGTGGTATAACACCAAAAAAAACCAAAATTTATTCACTAACCAAAATAACATCTCTCGCATCTTTTCTCTTCCTATCTTTTTCTCTACCTTCTTTCTACAAAACTAATTTTTCATTTTTTCTTCGCTATTTCACAAATAAGCCCTTAAATCAATTTGGATCATACACCCACTGTTAAAAAAGCTAAATTGATCCCCTACATAAACTAATAAGATTGGTTATTCTCTTATTTTCATTTCTTAAGGTTACTACTACTATGAAAATTTCTAAATATTGTTCCATATTTAAAAGTTCTTTTAAAAACCATACAATCTCTTCATGGAAACAAGATCTTTTGGGAGTTTCCTTTTGATTCTTCAACTCTCTCACTCTTTGTCTGAAGCAGCTACTCTGTTTTACTTATTGGTCATTTTTAAAGATCTTTGGAGAGTTTCCTTTTGATTTCTTCATCACATAGATTTCTGCTCTGTTTTACTTACTATAAGCGTTACACAAATTGCTGAAGAAGAATAAGAGAAACTGTTTTGTTATTTTATCATCCCAAAAAGATCCATAAGACTACTACAACACAACAACACACAAGTGCAAACTTTCATGGGGCTCTAAACTAAAAACTCTACATTTGAATCAGTCATCACCATAGGCCTTGAAACAAAACCGTTCACGGTAAGGAGCGTTGAAGAAAATATCAGCCTCCAACCATTTCGGGTACCTAACAAGGTCTCCAGCCAAAAACTGCATAAACCTCTTGCTGCCTTCGGGAACAACACGAACCTCTCCTTCTTCAATGTAAACCAACTGATCAACCTGCCAGTCCCACGGGAGTTTGCATTTCCCAGTCTTCCAAATCGACCATCTCGAAACCCCTAGCTCCTCAAACCGTCTCTGTGACACTTTCCGTTCCACCTTAACATTGTATAGCTCCTCCAACGGTGTTTGCATTGAGTGAGAGAATCTGTAAACGGTGTGGTCATTATAAAACTTGCCATAGCTGCTTGAATCTTGTGACACCAAGTTAGGATCTGCGGACAATGTAGAGAAGAAACATTAGAATCTAACCCTAAGACATATGGGAACGTTGTGATGTTAACTAGTGGTAAATGTAAAAAGTATGTGAAAGTTGAATTGTTGTAAAGCATGAGGCTTTATCATCTAATCAACGACACAAGGGCAAAATAAAGTCAGGATCCAATAAATTTGTATATGCCCCAGGATTTGTTAATTCGATCGGAGAATTGAAATCTCTTAGCAGTAATTAAGAAAAAAAATCAGAAAATTCAAACTCAAGAAGGGAAGAAACAAGTTGTTGATTTCTAAGCGTAAGACAGGAATATAAATCAATCCTGAGTGAGACTTTGTCGCTTCCAAAACCCTTAAACCTTGAACCAGACAGAGGCTTATCCATTCCTCCGGCTTATGAAATAGTTTTGTTACTTCAGTATCAAACAAAGTACTCATGTCATGCAACTGTGTGAAATAAAATAAGAAACAAAAATAAATCTTATTTTATTGACTATCGAATCAGTTTCTTACAAATGGTTTCAATCTCTTCCTCACTTTCGTACTACTCAATCTACTCTAGATACCAATGATTTACTACAATCTATTGAATTCACCATATACATTCTTTTGGTTCAAGCTACGATCTTCACATCACCAACTTCATTGCCTTTATAGGTTCTCTTCTGAAGCCCTGACCGCATGTTCGAGTATTCTTGGTAGCAAACGACTCTTTACGTTCTTGTTCTCTGATCCTCTGCCTCCAAAGCTGGAGAAGGGCTAATGCAGCATTGCAAATCGCATGGTCTTTGTGCTTGGCAAGTCCCTGAAGCCTCTCCATCATCCTCCTTGGCTCATTAGGTTTTGGAGAGACGTTCATCTTCATGAGCAACGAGATAGCCTCGACGCAGCGAGACGCGTCTGCTTTGCCAGGGAGAATACCCTTAGCGTTGGCCAAGTCAGCCGCTTTCTTGGCTGCTTCGAACAACTCAACCATCTCCTCTGTATTAGGGTTTCTAGAATCCTTCGCTGGAACGTTCTTGCAAGCAGCGACTCTCCTCGGAGGAGGAATCAAGGTTTTGGTTGTAACCCTACCATCTTTGTCGTTAATGACCCGTCTCAATTGCTGAGGAAGAGCCGTGGCGGCAGTTACAGATGAAATCTTGTGAGAATCTTGAAGTGATCCACATGGAGGCTTCTTCGTAACTGACTTGCAGGCATTGAGAGTTTTGTGATCTTGTTTATTGCCCGAAACCAAAAGATCGGTCCTTGCCTTCTTCTTGGTCAAAGACCCGACCGTTGCCCCTTTCCTCTTCAGACGACCTGCGTCAAGACTAATGGATTCGTCTGTTCCTTGGGAGTAGAGCGTCTTCAGCAAGGAAGTAAACAGAGATTGAGATACTTGCCGGATTCTAGGGTTTCGGTGTCTTCTCAAAGTCTCGAGCTTGAAAATCGACTCGGAGAAGTAAAGAATATCCTTGACCGAGAGAGACACAGACTTCAACCGAATCAATAGATCGACGCAACGATCGACTCCACCGGGGCTCCGAGTATCGTAAGTGCTCTTGATGGCAGCATCGATCAAATCCTTCATCATCATCTTCTCTCTTTTCTTTTCTTTTCTTTGTTGATTCTCAGGTGATTTAGGGTTTGATGAATGATTTGCGAGAAGAAAAAATAAGGAAGTAATTGAAGAGTGCTAGTGAAACATCAAATATATATAGTGGTGAGTCGCAGAAAAGGAAATAGCCGTAATTGCTTTGAATCCAAGCAACTTGTCAATTTGCTTTTTTCCAATTTTCTAGTTTTAGTTAGTAAGGGTAGTTTCGTCAATTGATCTTTTGGGTTTGTTAGAGTTGCGACAGTTGTTGACGGAGGTGGAACTGATACTGATCTGATATGGATGTTTCGTCAATTGATCTTTTGGATTTGTTAGGGTTCGCTAATTGCGCATTCGACGACAGTGTTCGTTAACACACCCAAAGTGGCTTCCTCTGGGCTTAGAGAACACAGGTCAATGCTTTCTCTTTGATTCCGTCTTTTGAAATTTATGTTTTTTTTTTTCTTTGTGAAATCAATGCCGTAATTTCTGCTGTCTGCATTGTGATGGAATCACTTAATGGCCTACTTCTGCATAAGCATGGCTAACTTTCGTTATGGGAGATGTTATTTATCTGAGAGTATAAGTTCAATCATTTTCGATACTCGCACGGTATCAGAGAAGGAGAACCAGTGTTACATTGAAGGCATGGCTAATGGGAAAGAGGATTTGGTGTACCCCAAGAGTGTCTACATAATTGGTGGCTTAGTGGATCGAAACCGGTTCAAAGGGATCAACATGACCAAGGCATTAAAGCAGCTAAACTTACTATAGGAGAGAGATAGTACAGTTTATGAAAATGTCCAGTTCTCAGGTATGCACGCAACTTCCATAAAGAACTAATGTGTTTCTTAGTCTTCACCCACTTCAATTGGGCACACAAAAGTCCTCTCGTTTCAACATACTGAGCTCCAATACATTTGATGTTTTATCGCCTATAATGATACGGTATTTCCGTATGTCACCAAATCAAGAACAAACAATGGATACATGTTCATAAAACACAGATCCATCTCTCAAGGTGTGAAGAGCTTAGAAGAAGAACCGGCTCTAGAACATCAATGAGGAGATTTGCCAGGAAAGTTCACAAGAAAATCTTAGTAACCACAGATAAAAGATGAAAAAGAGTTCTAACAAACTTTGCAGTTTCTTGATTGAATGAAACGTAACCGAAGACTCTGTTTTTGTAGAGCTTTCTGTTTGGTGGAATGAATAATATTTCCTGTATCATATACTTTCTTAAGCAACCGAGGATCCTTTCTCGTCTCCCATAGATTAACAAGATCCCAATCACTCAACGTTTTTTTTTTGTCTTTATTTCGAGCCTTCTAAACTCAACACAATACAAAGTACAAACTCGTAGGTTTTAACTACACCAAAATTTCAAAAAAAACTCGAGAAATCATCTACAAGCTTCCGTGACAAAACAAAAAAAAAAAACTAATTTCAACCGTTCACTCGCACACTCATTGTTCCTTCTTTCCCGAGTGTTCTGCAGTCACTGAATTGCTCTTGTAAAAGTTTCCAAGTTTCTCAAAGTAAGAGCGAGTCTTGGTGTGCTCAGGCTGTTTCTTGCTACTTTCCATCACTCTCTTGTAGTACTTGTTCATGTTCTCCCACTTCTCCTTACACTTCTTAGCAGATCTTTCGTACCCTTTTCCCTTCATTCTTGCTGATATCTCATCCCATATCGCTCCCTTGTGCACCCCTGTCTTCTCCTCCACTTCGCTTCTGCTAGCTATCAACGCCTGCACTTCCTCTTGCGGCCACCTTCTTCCGCTTGGAAACACAAGCGTTACCTCTCCCTGTGTCTGATCCCATTCACATCGGTTGTTGGAAATGGTCTGGAGCGGCTGAGCGATCTTGATCTCTTCGCCGATTACACTTTTGATGAAAGAGATGAGAGACGAGCTGCGTGACATCTCTTGCCTCCGTGCCTCCTCGTTCTGTTTCATCCTCTCCATTTCCTGTTGCCTCCAAGCTTCCTCGCTTCTCACTCTCTCTCGCTCAATCTTCTCCATCACGTTGATGAGTTGGTTATGCATCTGCTCTTGCCGTTTCATCATAGTCCCCACCAGCTTCTCCATGAAATGCTCCAGCTTTTCCCTCGTTTGCCGCTTTCTTTTGCCCGTGACGGCCTTGCCAACGCCCTGGGAAGAGTCTTCCTCGCTGTCACTGTTAACAGATGAACTACAAAACCGAGTAAATATTAATCAACTGTCAGTACTACAATAATCTTATATGTGCCACCACCAGATAAAACCTCTTACAAGCTCATAATCTAACTAATCTTTGCTGCACATTTGAAGATACTGTCCTCAAAACCCAAGAACTTAAGACTAATTGCTTACAGGAATAAACAACACTCAAAACCAAAATAAAACCATCACTATAAAAAAAGGTTGTAATGACACCACATCAAATCTGTTAGCTTATCTATTAAAGTTCAATGCTTTTACCTCAAATAATCAACCAATATATAAGTGTCTAATTCTACCAAATAAGTTTCTAATAAACGTGAAAAAATAATTACTTTTTCACAGTAAACAGATCCAAAGTCCAATAGAAACACAAGTGTGACCAAACGAACATGCAATTACCTCAGAGACACACCATCACGAGATGTACCATGTCCCAAGACTCGACCTTGAACCACCTCCCTTTCGAGCCCACCCTTCCCAACCCCACGCCTCATCAACTGACCACTTCCCTCCACGTCAGCAATCTTGGACCCCGAAGGAGCATCGAAACATCCCTCTTCAAGAAACCCCATCTCGGGAAGCCTATCAAGACTTCCGGCGAGAATATCGAGAGGATGCCGATCCTCCGCCACCAAAGGAGACTTGTTAACAACACACCTGATGGGTTTCAGTTTCTGAGGCGGCGGCGCCAAGTCCGCGAGCGCAGCCAAAGCGTCGTCGTTTCCTCCTTGAGTTCTCATCGAACGTCCTCCGTACGCCCAATCGGAGCCACCGAACGGGTCAGCATCCTCGGCAAAGTCGTCCCCGAGACGTTTCCGACAGCTGCCGGCGAGGAGTTCCATAAGCAAACGTAAAAATGGTAACCAGGCGGCGTCAGATACGGCCAGGTAAAAGCAGTTCAAAAGGGTAAAAAAAAACAAAAACTTTGGTGCGGCGACTCTGTGAGTGCTGTGTAAATTGACGATTATGCCCTCGAACGAGCGAGATAACCTCCGTTTTATCCTCACTTCAGTCGTTTTCAAACCCGGGCCCCAGACGAATATTATATGGTTTCGTGTAAAAGCTAAATACTCCTCCTCTGGGGTCTGTGGCTCAGCATTGCCATACCGACACTATTTTTTACGGTTTAAAATCATATCACGTCACTTACACTTGCGTGAAAAATCAAATAGACGTTAGATTTTATCATCTACTGTAAAAGATTGAGAAGATGGTTGTATCATTGATAAATTGATAAATAGATGGTTGGTTCCTTTTGATTGACATCATCATACATTGGGATTGAGGGGAAAGGAAAGGAAAGGGAAGTGCATTGGTGCCAACACAGGTTCTCTACTACGCTCATCAATCTGATAGGTATAAAGTAGCTTATTACAGAAAGAGAGAAGGGAAGGAGATTGAGAGTGATAACGCTGCAGGAAGTGTGGAGAAGAATAAGAGGACGGATGGAAGCAGTAGTTCCTCTGGTTGAGAAAGAGTGTTTGCAGTTATATCGAGTCTGTTATATGAATTACTATAAATAGTAGAGTCGATGTGTCAGTTAGGATTATGCTTGATGTTGTTTGTGAAAGACGCCATGAGTCTTAACACCACAGTCGATATGAGACTGATGGATTGATCTGAGTTCGCTATGAGAGCTTAGATTGATTCATACTCAAGCTGTAATTCTCTTTTACATTCATAATAAGAAGTATTCAGTTTGTTACAAGGTGTAGAGCTAGCTTAAACCTAACATTGGTGCGGTGAAACTGATCGAATCCAACGCGATGCGATCTCCGACGTCTTCTCCGATGAGATCGCGAGTTCCGATGGATCAAGAAGAACCTGAAACAACGATGAAGGAGGAAGTGGTGTTCTTGCGCGGCGGCGGAGAACAAACTCCGATTTGCGCAGCTGGAAGATCACTTCAAACAGATCATGACGACGCTTGGGAAACGTCCGATCGACTACGAGGAAACACCAGATCCTCACCGACGTCATCCAGAATCATCGAATCACAATACTCAGGTACCGATTCGAAACTGGGAACATAATCCGGAAGAATCTCAGCTAGGTTATCGATCTGGTCAGTTGAATCTTGCGAATCGTGAACACATGTTGAAGAAACTTGAGATGCCTAAGTTCGAAGGTAGCAATACGCACGATTGGATTGTGGATGTAGAACACTTCTTTCGAGTGGGACAGTTCCGTGATTCTGAGCGACTAGATATGATAGCGCTATGTATCGAAGGCAGAGTAAAGAAGTGGTTTGCGTGGGTGATGAGAAGAGGTGGTTTCAGGGATTGGTTTGACTTCAAGAAGCAATTGATTCTTCGCTTTTCAGAATCGATCGACGATGAACCAGAAACAAGATTGTTAACCTTGAAGCAAACAGGAACAGTTTCAGACTATGTATCAGAGTTTGAAGAGTTATCTTCTCAAGTAACGGGGCTGGAGGATAAGTTTTTAGAAAGATTGTTCTATACTGGTTTGACTCAGGAGATGAAAGAGGTGATAAAGATGAAAGATCCACAAGGACTTTCTCAGTTCATAGCGGCAGTATTGAAGATGGAGAAGAGTACATTCTGCAAGGTGATGAGCGGAGTGACGACTGATGAGAATAAGACTAATACTCAAAAGTTCTCGAGTGCAGGAAAAACAGCAAAGACAACCAGCTTTACGAAGACTACAGAGTCGGGTTCAAATAAAGAAACTCAATCAAATCGGAACAATTTGAGACCCCGACTTCAGTTTTCAGATGCTGAGCTTGATCAGATGCGACGGGACAAGATTTGCTTCCGTTGCAAGGCACCGTGGACACCAACACATAAACAAGAATGTCCAAACAAAGTTCTTCGAGTGATGACAGTGATTAATGGGCTTCAGTTAGAGGTGGTGGACAACTCACAAGAGTGGGAAGAAGAAGCATTAGTCAACACTCAGGAACTGCGCACCTTGTCGTTTAGTTCATTCCTCGGTTTGAATTCTCCACGAACGACGAAGATGCGAGGTTGTATTAACAACAAAGAGGTGATAGTCATGCTCGATAGCGGAGCATCTCACAACTTTATATCTCCAAAAGTTGTGAGCAGGCTGCATTTGAAAATTTATGCTGATAGCAGCCTTGACGTGTTGTTGGGGAATGGATTTACAGTCAAAGCTCATGGGATGTGCAAGGCTGTAGATTTCAGACTAAACCAAACTGACTTCACGTCCGACTTCATCTCTTTAGAACTGGGAAACGTGGATGTGATCCTTGGAGTTCAGTGGTTGGAAACACTTGGCCTATGCGAGGTTGATTGGAAGCAACAAGTATGGTCATTTGTTTATAAAGGACAGCGAGTTACTTTGTATGGCGATGAGTCCCTGCACTGTAATAAACTCTCCTTTAAATCACTAACTCCAATATATCGTGGTTGTCATCGAGAAGGGGCAGTGTCGATGGCTTCTGCGAGCGTCACGTCCATGAAACCAGATAATCCCACATCACAAACTTGCGGCTCTCCACAATTGTTAACCACATTGTTGGAGCAGTTTACAGACGTTTTTGCAGTACCTTCTGGATTACCTCCGATAAGAGGCAAAGAACATTCTATCAAGCTTCATCCAGGAGTGACGGCAGTGTCTGTGAGACCGTATCGGTACCCTCACGCAAGCAAGATTGTGATGGAACAAATGGTGGCAGAGATGTTAGCTTCGGGAATCATAAGACCGAGCAACAGTCCATTTTCAAGTCCAGTACTCTTAGTCAAGAAAAAGGACGGATCTTCCCGTTTTTGTATTGATTACAGAGCATTGAACAGAGCCACCATTCCGGATAAGTACCCCATTCCGGTAATTGATCAACTTCTTGATGAACTACATGGAGCGTCAGTCTTCACGAAGCTTGACCTTCGCTCAGGTTATCATCAAATTCGAATGGCAGAAGAAGATATCAATAAGACAGCTTTTCGTACTCTTGAAGGTCATTACGAGTTTTTGGTAATGCCGTTTGGCTTAACAAACGCGCCGGCAACATTCCAAGCTCTGATGAATTTGGTTTTCAAACCATTTCTGAGATCATTTGTCCTTGTCTTTTTTGATGATATCCTGGTGTTCAGCAAAAATATGACAGATCATGTGGAGCACTTACGTTTGGTGTTGCAAGTCTTACGTGATCAGAAACTGTTTGCCAACCAGAAGAAATGCACATTTGGAGTGTCTCAGGTTGAATATTTGGGTCACATTATCTCAGAAAAAGGAGTGGCTACTGACAGTTCCAAAACAGAGGCAATGCTTCAATGGCCAACACCGAAAACTGTCAAGCAACTGCGTGGGTTCTTAGGCCTAACAGGCTACTACAGGCGGTTTGTCAGATTGTATGGTGTTTTAGCTCGTCCGTTAACCACTTTATTGAAGAAGGAACATTTCTTATGGAATAACGAGACACAAATTGCTTTTGGGAAGTTGAAACAAGCGATGGCTTCAGCTCCTGTGTTAGCTCTACCAAACTTTGATAAGACTTTTGTAATTGAATCAGATGCTTCGGGTGTGGGAGTGGGAGCAGTACTGATGCAGGATAAGCAGCCAATAGCGTTCTTCAGTCACGCTCTGTCGGACAGAGAACAATTGAAACCGGCCTATGAGAGGGAGCTTATGGCTATAGTCATGGCAGTGCGCAAGTGGAAACACTACCTGATTGGTCGTAAGTTTGAAGTTCATACAGATCATCGCAGTCTCAAGTTTCTACTAGAACAAAAAGAGGTGAATTTGGAATATCAAAAGTGGCTAACCAGATTGTTGGGTTTTGATTTCGAGATATTCTACAAACCAGGGTGTGAAAACAAAGCAGCAGATGGTTTATCTCGATCTATGTCAGTATCAACTTTGTTGCTTTCTTTAACGGTACCAACGGCATTACAGTGGCAGGAGTTGGATAATGAGTCTAAATCGGATCCCTACATTCAGATGATGATCAGTAAGGTGAAGGAGGGGTTATTAAAATCTGAAAAGCTGAAAGTGATTGATGGAAGGTTATGGTCAAAGCATCGGTTAGTCTTGGCAGCTTCATCTCGCTTTATTCCTTTGATTCTTTCAGAATGCCATGACAGTAAAGAGGGAGGTCATTCGGGAGTATTGAAGACAGTTAAGAGGATTCAGAGATCTTTTTATTGGCCTCAGATGTATAGACAAGTGCAAGAATATGTGGCGAATTGCAGTGTGTGTCAAACTCACAAACACTCGACGTTATCTCCTGCGGGTCTTCTTCAACCCCTACCTATTCCACAAAAGATATGGGAAGACATTAATATGGATTTCATAGAGGGATTGCCAACATCACAGGGAGTTAATGTGATCTTAGTGGTCATTGATCGTTTGAGCAAATATGCTCATTTCATTGCTCTTCGTCATCCTTTCTCTGCTCGAGATGTGGCTATGGCTTTCATGAGAGAGATAGTACGTTTACATGGATTCCCAAGGAGCATTACTTCGGATCGTGATCGTATATTTCTCAGCGCGTTTTGGACAGAGGTATTCAAGCTAGCAGAGACGAAACTTCAGTACAGTACAGCGTTTCACCCTCAGACAGATGGTCAGTCTGAAGTTTTGAATCGATGTTTAGAGACATATCTGCGTTGTTTTGCATCGGAGCATCCACGCACTTGGTCCAAGTTCTTACTCTGGTCTGAACTATGGTATAATACTACTTTTCATAGCTCATTGCAGACGACTCCTTTCAAAGTGGTGTATGGACGTGAACCTCCGACTCTGTTACCATTTGAGCCAGGATCTACGCGCAACTTCGAACTGGAACAAGTACTGTTGGAGAGAGATGAAGTGTTGCAGACTCTCAAGTTGAAGTTAGCTCGTGCACAACAGATAATGAAGGATCAGGCTGATAAACACAGACGTGATGTCCAGTTAGCAGTGGGTGCCATGGTTTACTTAAAACTGAGACCATATCGCCAACAGTCAGTGGTCAATCGTTTTTGTCAGAAGCTGGCGGCTAAGTTCTATGGGCCGTACCGAGTACTGGAACGAGTGGGTAACGTGGCATACAAGTTGCAGCTACCTACATATTCGAAGATTCATCCTGTTTTCCATGTATCACAGTTGAAACTGGCTTTGAATGCGAATGATCAAGTACTCGAGTTACCACGCGTTTGTTTGGGAGAAGATCAGGAGGATGTGTTGCCTGCAGATGTGATTGATAAACGCTATGATCCTCGGGGAAGATTGGAATTGCTGGTGACTTGGAAGGATAAAACAGAGAGTGAGAATTCGTGGATGTCGTATGTACAGTTTGTGGAGCAGTTTCCAGGTTACAAGCTTGAGGGCAAGCTTGGTTTCGTTGGGGGAAGTATTGATAGGTATAAAGTAGCTTATTACAGAAAGAGAGAAGGGAAGGAGATTGAGAGTGATAACGCTGCAGGAAGTGTGGAGAAGAATAAGAGGACGGATGGAAGCAGTAGTTCCTCTGGTTGAGAAAGAGTATTTGCAGTTATATCGAGTCTGTTATATGAATTACTATAAATAGTAGAGTCGATGTGTCAGTTAGGATTATGCTTGATGTTGTTTGTGAAAGACGCCATGAGTCTTAACACCACAGTCGATATGAGACTGATGGATTGATCTGAGTTCGCTATGAGAGCTTAGATTGATTCATACTCAAGCTGTAATTCTCTTTTACATTCATAATAAGAAGTATTCAGTTTGTTACAAGGTGTAGAGCTAGCTTAAACCTAACACAATCCTTTTAAACGAGTTTGGTTTCCTTCTTGAGAATTGAGAATATAAAAACGCAAATCGATGTGCAATTGAGTTTTAAAGTTTTTTTTTTTATTTGAGTAACGAATTATGAGTTGCCGTTTGGCGAGAAGCTATGGTTTTATCAGATTGTTGATGAATCCAGCGGCTAATGGGCGTCTGTGTTTTCCGGCTGATGGGTTCTCTGCGTTTCGCAGGGTCTCAACGGCGACGAGGAACAGATCCATGTCCGTTTCTTCCTCCTCCACGAACCCGATGGCTGGTGAGGAGGCGAATAACGGAGGCGTTACAATGCTTCCGGTGGTTGAAGACAAGTACGGTGGCGTGATGACGGAGGTTAACCATCCCATGGATCCTTCTGCCTTCTCTGCACTTCTACAATCATCTCTCTCTACATGGACTCTTCAGGTTTCGCTCTCTCTTCTTTCTTCTCTTTGCTCTAGGAACCGAAGTAACGTGTATACTAACTCTTTTGTATACGCTAGGGAAAGAAAGGAGTGTGGATCAAATTGCCGAGACAGCTTATCGGTCTTGCTGAAGCTGCTGTCAAGGTGTTGTTTGTTTTTACCTGATGCCTTTTATTTCACTGCAATGTAAAACCCTGTTTGTATATTGTAACAAAACTGGTTGTGTTTTTTTTTTTTTGTGAGTAGGAGGGATTCTGGTTTCATCACGCGGAGAAGGTCTACTTGATGCTTGTCTATTGGATTCCCATAGTAGGGGATACGATTCCTTCCAATGCTTCTCACCGTGTTGGCATAGGTGCCTTTGTCCTCAACCACAAGAAGGAGGTTTTTTGATGAGATGAGATTTTTTTCAGTATGTCTGTTTGGAACAACACTGATTCACATCTCTGTTTTTGTGTGTTTGAATCCAAAAGGTGCTGGTGGTTCAAGAGAAGACGGGAAGATTTCAAGGCCAAGGTATCTGGAAGTTCCCCACCGGAGTAGTCAATGAGGTGCTGCTTCTTATCATATCCCATTACACGGTTGGGTTCTGAATCTCTGATGTGTTTTTTGTGGTTGTCTCAGGGTGAATATATCCATGATGGCTCGGTCAGAGAGGTGAAAGAAGAGACAGGAGTAAGCCTTCTTCATTCATTACTTTTTACATTTCTACATGAGATCCAAGAGCTTAACCCTACTCCTCTCTTGGATCATATGTTTTTAGGTGGATACAGAATTTGTCCAAGTATTGGCTTTCAGGTTCTAACTCTAACTCCAACTGCAACCACATCATCTGCTTATATTGCAACTTAACTGATTCTTATCTGATTACAATCCTGGCAGACAGACCCACAAAGCTTTCTTTGAAAAGTCAGATTTGTTCTTCGTGTGCATGTTAAACCCCCTTTCTTTGGAGATCAACGCACAGGAGACTGAGATAGAGGCTGCTCAGGTACACATTTTCACCCCCCCTTTCAATGTCTCTCTCCAGTCTCTAACACCTAAACACTCCCAAACCTCTTCCTCTTTTTTTTTTTAAAAAAACGCTTCAGTGGATGCCGTGGGAGGAATACACAAAGCAACCATTCGTACAGAACCATGAGCTACTAAGATATATGACAGCCATTTGCTCTGCTAAAACCAAAGGAGACTACGAAGGCTTCACTCCTCTCCGTGTCTCTGCACCTGATCAACAAGGCAACTTGTACTTCAACACCCGCGACCTCCGTTCCCGCCATTAACCCCTCTTTCTCACAACAAGCAAAGCAAGTCCCCTACAGTTTTCATCAAACCTGGTTTCTTTGCTGCATCTCTATGTAAGCATTATGACACTTGAATCTGAAAACATTTGCATTCAATGTGATCCAAATCCAATAGTTTGAATACAAGATTAAACGGAGCAGATTCGTTAGCGAATCATATAGTTCCAGACACACTTGATCCTCTTTACACAGCCTACATAACCAACATGATATTTAAATAGATTGATGTTGCGAACTCTTATGGGTATGAATAGGCATGTTTATAAATGTATCTATATACAGAGATCCACTCTCACCAATCTCTCAGGTCCTTGTCCTACCGGAGGCAGCTCCTCCTCCACCGTCACCGCCTGTTGACCCATACATATGGTTCTGCTGGTGGTGAAGAAACTGATGCTGGTGATACTGCATCCCACCACCGTAAAACCCACCGCCCTCACCAACACCTGCATCTCTCTGATGCTCTCCAGCTTCGCCACCTGTATGTGGCCTCCCAAGTCCAGCCCTCTCCCCTTCGATCTCCCTAAACCTCTGCAAGTAAACCTTCAGCGGCTCAACGTAATCCTCGAACCCTAGAGTGGTCATAGCCCAAAGCAAATCGTCGCCGTTGATCGTCTTCCTCTTCTCCTTCTGGCACTTATCCGACGCCTCTCCCGTGACGAAGCTTATAAACTCGGAGACGCACTCCTGCATCGTCTCTTTAGCATCTTTGGAGATCTTGGCGTTTGCCGGCAAGGCCTTCTTCATGATCCGGCTCACGTTAGCGATCGGTAGGAACCTGTCTTGCTCTCTGGGAGACAACGGAGACTGTCCGTTTTGTCCTCCACCGGAGTCCTTGTCGGAATCCCCCATTCTGAAAATTAATAAGAAATGTAAGAAAAGAAAAAACAGATACTTCACTCTTTTTCAAATCATCATGGCTTCTTCACCATCGATGTGTACAGTGCAGTGGTGGTTGACTGAAGCGAGAAAAATTAGGGTTTTAGAAATTGAATTGAAAGTGTCTGCTGGGAAGAGTCGCCGGCGATTTTATAAAGCGACGATGCACCACTTATGTTCACTTGACACGTGAGTTTGCGTCAACCGTCTGTTTACTGATAAGGTTCTGACAACTGGGTACGCGCTTAACCGTCTGATTGTAATGAGAGAGATAAACAGCCCTTTAAGGATCCGCCACGTGTTGTGGGCCGTTAGTGGACCCGGCTTACCTTTTGTCTGTTAATTGTAAGACGCACGCGCTCAAGGGGAGAGTGTTTGACACAGAGAACGGGATAAGCCGGAGCGTGGATGACACGGATCGGAAGATGATGGCGATATGGAGACAGAGGGTAACTGCTACTCAACGACCTATCGGTCAATGTTACATTTCTAGTTTTAATGTCTTGAAATTTATTTAAATGAAATGGGGTCGGATGTGGGTGTGGTGGGGTTCATTGCCATCAAGCTGCATCGACCAATCAGATCAAACAGCTGTCGGAGTAAGGGTCCCAGTTTCCAACATTTGACGGTCTTGATCATCTCCGATGGACCCGACCATAGTTAGCTTTACTGAGCGCGTGATTAAGTAACTCTAATGACATAATTAATCTCCTAATGACATTACTAGTGGTTAGCCACCTGGAAATCTAATGGTTCAAATTGTTCAGTACTTCAGTTGTCGAATTTAAAAGCCTATGAAAGATAAATGGATCTGTTAGTAGCTCTTCTGGCCCATACTCTTCTTCCTCTTTTGGTAAAATTTTGATAAACTGTTGTTTGGTCAACTACACCTTTAACCTAAGGACTAAGGTATTGCTAGTGCTGAGTGACTCCATCAACATGGCGAGGAGGACAAAACCCACAAAAGTGAAATCTCTAGGCTCAGGTGTTAAAAGCTGAAATGTGGGTGTGACTTGAGAGAGTACAATTGGCTACGGTGAACAAAAACTATCATCACCGGTTCTCTTTTTCTGTGACACATCACGTCCAACAATATAATTAAGAATGATGTTTGCATCAAATTATGTGTAAAGGTAGTATGATCACACTTGAATACATCAGATGAAATGTAACAGCAGTGACCCAAATGAAACTGGCTAAGAGACACATGTCTCTAGACTTTGATTAACAGAACAATGAAGACAAGAAAGAAATAAAGTCAGGACTCTGGCGCTTTGGGGCGACTTTCAGAGACAATGAAGCTTGCAATATCAGCACAACAAGTAAGCTTGTCAGATTTTTCATCAGGGATCTCAACGGAGAACTCTTCTTCAATAGCCATCACTATCTCCACCCTATCTAAACTGTCCAGCGACAAATCCTTTTTGAAATCAGCCGTTTCAGTTACCTGTCATCAAACCGTGTTACAGCTTCTTAACTAAAATAAAAAACGCAAACAAGAAGAAACAGTAGCAGTGTTGTACCTTAGATGCATTGGCTGTGTCGTACTTCTTGACCAGTTCAATAACCTTACTCAAAACCTGATCTTGGCCTCCTCCTCCTCCTGATGTGAAATTCATTTTACTAATGAAAACATTCTCCTTCTCCAGAAGCAAAACCGGTCTGACCGGCACTCTGAGTCTCAAATGTTGCAGGATTGAGCTCCTGATGCAACGCATCTTCCAAGTGGAACTGAAGCAAACCCACGAAGAAAACGATTCAATTGGAAGAATTTTACAGTAAAGTTTCAAGCTTTACACATGGTTGGGATGAACAGTTGGTGACTCGCGGAAGGAATCAAAAACATGTTTATACAATTCGAAGTTTCAGATAGCAACACATAGGTTGATACCCAGATGAACAAGAGTCAACCAAGAGCTTTGATTGAACATAGAAACCATACCTGCGAGGCTGCGACTCTGTGAATGAATGAGAGAATGTCTTTCTGTCTTTTAGGTCGTATTCTTTTGGAAGCAGGAGAGTAAAAAGAGAGACTCTATCTTCAGCCTACTTGAAAACGTATATGGGCCGACAAGATTTTTTTTGTTGGCCTAATAATCCTTTTGGAAAGGCTTTTCATCTTTTAAAAAAATGTGGGCCCACTATAGTGTTCATCCTCCCGCTCAGTTCTAGAAATGGGCATGTGATGATGTTCTTATAAAATATTTTCCCCGATTTAGTGAGACTGCTTGATCTTTCAGTGTAGGGTATTAATAGGGCAAACTTTTGATGCCAAACAAATAAATAGAGCAAAGCTTTTATGTAAGAGATAGCTAGTAAATAGGCTATAAAAAACATCCAAGTATTATCGTTATTTCGTTAGTGGAGGATATTAAATACCTTGTGTCACACTCGTAGATTAAACATCTGATGTTCCTTCTTTGATGAAATCAATACAATTTAATGAATAAATGGTGGGTACTACCAATTATTTTAAACTGTGGATTAAATGTTGGCCGGGCGAATAATTTAATTAGTGATATACACCAATGTGTTGTAAATGCGACCATTTCTTTTTATCGTGTTATGAATTATGTGATGCACTTGCACCAAAAAAAAATTTATGTGATGCATGTAAACTCGTATTGTACCGATTTAACTGATCCGTAAATAATTACATAACCAAGAAAGAAACAAAAATATAGAGATTTACGTAAGTCATTCTCTCAAAGAGAGCAGTATAACTAAATTAATAAATTAGTAGTGATTAAAGGTTAAGGAATAAAGATGAATGAATAGAAAAAAAAAAAAAGATGAATGAATAGAAGGTATGGGTATGAAAGTTGGTAATTATTTGGATGCACAAGGAATGCCTTCTGTCCTTGAAACATCTTCCACTGAACTATTTTAATAATCATTCATTCAATTATATACTTTTTTTTTTTGAAAAGCAAATATATATATGGACAATAAAATTCGTGGGATGCCAATCTTTATCGTCATCAACCATTCAATCCCCCATGTTCCTCCCCACTTTGATTCCCCATATTTTGTTTTTATAAAATTTTCCATGTCATATCATTTTTATAGTAAGCTGAATCAAATATTTGCTAACAAAAATAATTATTGTCTATAGAATTACATGTTGAATCTTTTTCAGAGTTAGCTGCTTGCTTAACGAACCACGCCTTGCACTTTGTTGGATATGATAAAATATGTTTGGTATGTAAATGATGCTGATGTGGTATCAACCAATGTGAATGAAGAATAAAAACAAAACAAAACTGATATTTCAAAATAAAAGGAAATAATTTACCAAAAAAAAGAAAGATAAATCCGTAATTAACTCGGATAATTCTGTAACGGATCTTAATCTTAATTATATTTATATCTTTCAAGTAGTCCCATGTCTTATTCATGATAGATTTTGAAAATCAAAACCTGTGTAAAGTCTCAAAAAAGGCCAAGATTTTTAAACAAATGGGTAAAAGGGGTGTACCACATATACCATTGCCAACAAACAGTCGGTTATTAATTATTAATTTATTTTAAATTATTATTACAGCAGAGAGAAGAAAATTCGAAAAGGACGAAAATACCATCGTCTCTAAGCCAAACATTCCATATAAAACCAAAAAAACGTAAGAAAGAGCTTCTCTTCCCGATTTTTTTTTTGCTGTTTCTCTTCTTCCTACTACAAACTCCATCCATCCTCCATTTTTTTCTTTTTGGCCATTTCCAAAATAAAAAACAGTAAAAGATCCATTTTTATTATTGGACGAAAATCAAAGAAGAAAAAGAGGGCCTCACAACTAGGGCTGGGCAAAAAATCCGAACCCGAAAAATCGAACCGAACCCGATCCGAAAAAGTAGCACCGAACCCGAACCGAAATTGATTAAATATCCGAACGGGTTCAAAATTTCGGTATTTAAAGAACCGAAACCGAACCCGATCCGAACCGAAGTATTTTGGGTACCCGAATGTATCCGAAATAAATTTATATACTTAAATATATACATTATTTTTATATATAATGTATATTAAAAATATTAAAAATATATAAGATACCTTTAAGTTTTCCAAAATACTCGAAAAATATATGCAAATAGTCAAAAGTAAATGTTTAAAATAGCTAAAGTATACTGAAAACACCAAAATAGTTAAATATCTATTGATTCTTTATCCAAATATTCAAAGAAAACCAATTCATATTTTAAATCAAGGTATTTTGACATATATGTTATGAAAATTTATATGTAATATATTATCTTTCTTATAGATTTTGAAAATTTAAAGTATATAATGAATTTTGAAAATTTAAAAACATTTTAAATGGGTTATCCGAACCCGAACCGAACCCGCAAAGATCCGAACCGAACCCGAACCAAAATTTAGAAAAATCCGAATGGGGCTGAAATCTTTGATCCCGAAAACCCGAAACCCGAATGGACTGAACCGAAACCCGAATGGATACCCGAACGCCCAGCCCTACTCACAACCCTCCCTCCCTCTTATTAAAGCTTCATCCTCTTCAATCTTTTAGATTTCAATCTCCCTTCTCTTCCTCTTCTTCCCTTTTTTTTAAACTTCGGTAACATTTCAGATTCTTTATCTCTCCTTCTCTCTGTTCTCTTATGGGTTTTTGATATATTCTTCAAAGCTTACACCTTTATTTAACCTCGACCCCATGTGTGTTTGTTATGCTTGCAGGAATCCAGGATCGTGGGTCGATCGGTTCTCACAATCCGATCAAGACCCAGTAGTTCGTTTTCATCCATACATCATTTTTTTTTCTACAAAAGGTTTTGTAACAGATGATTTCTGGGTGTCTTGAATAGTAGATTGATGTTTTTCTGTTAGATCAAAAGATGTGTATATATATATTATATTATATTTGCAGAATGGAGATGGAATCATCATGATTTTACAGTTTATGCGATTTTACGATTTTGACAGAGAAAATTCAATTTCCCGATTTTACATTATGGTTTTGGCGGGAGAACCCGATTTTACGGTTTTGGCGGGAGAACCCGATTTTACGGTTTTGGCGGGAAAACCCGATTTTACGGTTTTGGCGGGAAAACCCGATTTTCCGGTTTTGGCGGGAAAACCCGATTTCTCAGTTTTGGCAAGAAAACTTGATTTTACAGTTTTGGCAATTTTACGGTTTTAGCGGAAAACTCGATTTTCTGATTTTGGCGGGAAAACTAGATTTCCTAGTTTTGGCGGAAAAATCTGATTTCTCTGTTTTGGTGGGAAAACTCGATTTCTCGGTTTCGGCGGGAAAACCCGATTTTACGGTTTTAGCCAAAAACTCAATTTCTCGATTTTGGTAGGAAAACTCGATTTTTTCCGGTTTTGGCGGAAAAATTCGATTTCTCGGTTTTGGCGGGAAAATCCAATTTCTCAATTTTCGCGGAAAACCCCGATTTTACAGTTTGTGCGATTTTACGATTTTGACAGAGAAAATTCAATTTCCCGATTTTGGCGAGAAAACCCGATTTCTCGGTTTTGGTAGAAAAACTCAATTTTTTTTAAACTCTAGATTTTTTTTGTCCATTGGACAACCCATGTCCATGAAACCCAAAACCCGTAAAGACCATTTTTTAAATGGTCATCCATATTTTGTCCATTAATAACCCATGGACAAAATGGGTGTGTCCATATTAAGTCCATTTAAATATGGACGTGGACGACCAATGGACGACCCGCCCATTTGACACCTATAGAATCATGTAAGCTGTTCATCGGTGGGATCTCTTGGGAGACGACCGAAGATCGTCTCCGCGAGTATTTCCAGAGTTTCGGTGAGGTTTTAGAGGCCGTTATCATGAAGGATCGTGCCACTGGTCGTGCTCGTGGCTTTGGTTTCCTTGTCTTCTCTGACCCCAACGTCGCTGAGCGAGTCGTCTTGATCAGACACGTCATTGATGGTAAACTTGTAAGTGTTTTTTTCATCAAATCTATAATGATTTTTTTGTTTGCTTGAATTAGAGGTTGCTGCTCATCCAAGCAAAGCTATTCTTTTTTTTTATTATTATTCATATTCCTGTTTTAGACGATATAGTATTTGTACATTGTCACAGGTTGAGGCGAAGAAGGCAGTTCCAAGAGATGATCACGTAGTATTGAACAGAAGCAACAACACTAGCCTCCAGGGATCACCTGGCCCAGCTAACAGCAAGAAGATCTTTGTTGGAGGTTTGGCTTCAACGGTGACAGAAGCTGAGTTCAAAAAGTATTTCGCTCAGTTTGGGGTGATCACTGACGTTGTGGTGATGTATGACCACAGAACCCAACGACCGAGAGGCTTCGGTTTCATCTCCTTTGAATCAGAGGAAGCTGTAGACAAAGTTCTGCAGAGGACATTCCACGAACTCAACGGAAAGATGGTGGAAGTCAAACTGGCTGTTCCTAAAGAAATGGCTCTGAACCCAATCCGGAACCAAGTGAATGTAAATAGCTTTGGTAATAGTAGAATCAGCGCATTGCTGATGAACGAGTACACGCAAGGATTCAGCTCGAGTCCAGTCTCCGGTTATGGAGTCAAACCTGAAGTTAGGTACAGTCAAGGATTAGTAGGTAATAGGGGTGGATTCTCACCGTTTGGACATGGATATGGAATAGAGCTGAACTTTGAGGCGGATCAGAGTCAGAACTTTGGATCTGGTTCCAGTGCAGGCTTCGGACGTCCCTTTAGCCTTAGCAGGTACGGTAGCCAGATTGAGTCAGGAGGAGCTGGGAACGGCTCTGTGCTAAATGCAGCAGCAAAGAACCAGTTATGGGGTAATGGTGGTGGTCTAGGTTACATGTCAAACTCGCCAATATCTAGAAACAGCTTCAATGGAATGTCTTCGCTAGGCAGCATCGGAGACAACTGGGGACGTAATAGCTACCGCAGTGAGGGAGGAGGAGGCGTAGGATTAGAAGCAATGAGAGGGGGTCATGTTGGTGGTTATAGCAGCGGCTCAAGCAGCTTGGAGAATGACTCTTTGTACAGTGACTCGGCGTGGCTTTCTCTGCCTGCAAAGGCGGAGGAAAGAATGGGAGCGTTTGACTTCATGTCTAGAGGACCAGCTGGATACATCAACAGCCAACCAAACGGAGGTATGATTATAATGAACACATTTTTTTTGTTTCATCTGAGAGCTTGAAACATTTGTGTTCTTGGGAAAAATCCATATGAAAATGGTGTTGTTGTTGCAGGAATTGCAGCTTAGAGAAGTGTGAAACCCATTCCATGGAGATATGATTTGACTATTTGCAGAAGAGAGTTTTTTTAGAAGATGAAAAAAAAATTGTTCAAAAAAAGTTTATTTACTTTCTTAATATTTTGATTGTTGTTATAGTTTTTATTTTTCACCCTTTTTCTAATTTGGGGGGGTTTTGTTTCTTTTATCTTTGAAGAAGGAAGAAAAGTGTAAACATAGTTATATAAAGAGACAAAAGAAACAATGAAGTTGTATTATGTTCTTGTCTTTATCTCTGTCCTTTTCAAAAATGTAGATATTGATTGACTCACTCAAACATGAATAAATACACGAGCAATGTATTGCCTAGAATGTAGGCAATCGCAGTGTGAAGGCGACATGTGGCTATCATGTGGATGATGATAAGCCAAGAGGACAAAGGAGCAATCTCACAATAATATCCATTTATGTGAAGTGGACCAAAAGAGAGAGAAGCTGAGTGTTAACAGTCCTAATCCCTCAACTCCTCTGAGAGCTTCAAGACTTTACTGGAACAGCCACCATTGTCCCCCACGCTTCTCTATAAGGTTATCTAATCCCACGAGACTCTCTCTCAAAGCAGTTAAGATGCGTTTGCTAGTAGCAGAAGTAGCTGCAGCAGCTTCACCATTGTCCTCTGCTTCTACAGAATGTAACTCTCCTACTTGCAGATGGAAGCCTTACTCCAACTCTACTGACTTCCAAGCAAACGCATCCGTCCTCCTCATACTTCTCTTCTCTGCTCTCGTATGTGCTCTCTCTCTGTGCGCTGCCATCCGTTGCTTTCTCCGGCCAACAACTCCTTCCGAGACTGACGCCAACGACCACAAGCCTGACCCTGAAGCTGATGGTTCATCCATTATACCTACTCCCACGCTTGTCTACTCCTCAGACCTTGAGCTTGCGGGAGCTGAAGCAGAGTGTGCCATTTGCTTGTCTGAATTCGAAGAAGGTGAGAGCATCCAAGTGCTGGAGAAATGTCATCATGGGTTCCATGTTAAGTGCATCCACAAGTGGCTCTCTTCCCACTCGTCCTGTCCTACTTGCCGGACTTCTATCTTCTTACAAAGCACCTTAGAGTCTGCACCATCAACCGAAGCTCCTTCAACAAACCAGATCAATGCTTAGCTTTCCTCGCTTCATCTCCCACTTTCTCATATTTCTTTTATCCAAATCTTAGAGTTATATCATGTTTTGCTTAGAGTTATATCATATGTTTTGCTTGAGATTACTACCGTGGTGATGTTCTGCATAGGTAAAACTATAAAACTCAGACAAATAACTACAACGTGTATGAATCAAATTATAAGGACATCTCTAACCCAACTACGTATTTTCTTCCAAAATGGAATAAAAGTGAATATGGAGTATCCCATTCCATAATGAATTTTACTCCATAAATGGAGTAATCTATTTTTTGTTTGTTCATTACTCCATTATGGAGTGAAAAATGGAGTAGTATTAGAGTATTTTTACTCTATATTCACTTTTACTCCATTTTGAAGGAAAATATGGAGTTTTACATTGAAGATGCTCTAATTAAACTCTAAACAAATGCAAAATAATAGCTCTATGAAAAACCCTCGGTGAGAAAAGAACTCTCTCAGGCACAGTAATCTAGGAGCGAAGCAACTAGGAGACCAACGGATAATAACGAGAAAACGACTACTCATTTTCTTGCCAAGAAAGGAAATAACCCACTGGTCTCTTCCCTCCACCTCTTTGGAAGCCCTATTAGTTTACCTAAAGAAGCTTCCTCCAAGATCTCCTGCACCCATCTTCTCGCAACCAAGCTTCCAGATCTCGAATCTAAAGGCTCTCTGTTCACCTACAACAAGAGTTCCACCATAGATTCCTCAAGATTTCGAAGCAGAAGTACCGAGACTCCGTTTCTACTCAACCAACTCCCATCCCAAGCAAGATTCAGCTACACTTAACCTTGTCTCCTTTCATAGCTTGTACTCGGAGTCGACTTAAACTCCTCCAGTAGCAAGTTTGCTGCTAAGTGACGTAAGGTACAGGAAACATGGCATCAAGACTCACTGAAGCTGAAAAAGGAAAACAACACGTAAGAAGCGAGCAAACTGGAAAAATTAGAAGAATCAAAGCTCCTAGTGTTGATAACTCAGTCCTCATCAAAGAAAATGCTCTGACGCTTATTGGAAGACTTACCAACCCCCAGGAGCAGAAGATATGGGCTCTCATCCCAGCTCTTCCACGCAAGTGGATCCTGAAAGGAAAAGTGACAGGGTCAGATCTAGGAAACAGTTGTTTTCAGTTTCGCTTCGAGCTAGAGGAAGACCTAAGAAGGGTACTTGACAACAGACCATACCATTTTGCCTATTGGATGGTCATACTCCAACGTTGGGAACCGGTCATCTCAAACACCTTCCCCTCTCAGATCCCGTTATGGATCAAAATCAAAGGTCTGCCACTTCACTTCTGGCATGATGATATGGTGGTCAGAGTAGGCCAAGATCTGGGGTTTTTAGAAAACCACGAGCTAACTAAGACAACAGCGAGAGTTCGAGTTCACATTGATGGTTTAAAACCTCTTATCAAAGAAGCAATTGTTGAATTTGATACAGGGGAGGAAAGCCTAATTACCTTAGAGTATGAGAAGCTGGAACTACACTGCTCTGTCTGTGCCTCGCTGCTACACACTAGAAGACTTTGTCCCATGAGAGCAGACGATGAGAGACGCAGCCCACAATACTCAAGACCCTCTCCAGACGAACGCATCCTCATCTCTACAGGAGCAACAACTCATAAGGATGAATCCAAAGATTTTAAGGAGAAGGAAAAGGAAACCTACCATCAACCTAACTTTAAGGCAAGAGTGGATAGACATGGAAATCCCTACGATGAGCGTGTTAGTACCAAACAGACACGAGTCCCCCCACCGATTAACGTCACAAGGGGTAGGGATTCAGACAGCCAAAACTGGAGGGCTAACTCAGCACAGGACGATACAGTATACTCTTCCCCACAGTATACTCAGAAGAGGCAGGCGTCGGTAAGAGTCCCACAGAGAGGAAAAGATCTGTTCCCTCAGAAAACTCAGGAGATATGGCGGCCTAAACTAGTTCCAGCTCCAGAAGATCCAACTAACCATGCGCAAAAACTCAGAGCAGCAGCTAAACAGAGTATTATTATCCCACAACAATGCGAGGAGCCTCGAGTACAAACAATGGATGAAGTCTTAGAAGACTTACATCAAACAACAAGGCAGTATCTAAGCTGTTCAGATCCTGTTGAAGCAGCTGCACGCAAGCAAAGAGTGATGCTGAGTGATGCTAGAGGTGATATGGAGAAGACAGCGGCTACAATATTGGCCGGTGAGGTGAGCCGTCGTCAAAGTACTTTTCAGCAGAATGGGCTGGATAGTAACCCAGTTACTCCCCCACCACTACAGAACTACTCCATACACGAACCTCTTCTACTGGAACCCGCAAACTCCTACAGCCCTCAAATAAGGGAGGATGATGATACTGGTCTGGACCCACATTTCAGAGATGCTGACTTAACTCCAAAAAAGACAAATGGAGGCCCTGCAAAATTGAAATCCATCATCGTTAGCCCTCCATCACCTCAAGTTGAGGATCAGCAACCATCACAGGAACTACAACAAGCTACTGAGAAAGAGGAAACGCTTTTAGAGTTCCAAAATAAAGTCAAGAGAAACTCCACGAAGAGTAAACAAGTACGTTCTCCAAGAGCTAGTCCTAACATCCTCCGTGGAGCAAGTTCAAAGAAAAGAAAACTCTCTCAACTACAGAACTCACCAGCAAGGGGAGGAGAACCCTCAAGAGGCACCACTACAGGGAAGAAAACCAAACCCACGATTTCAAAGAAAAACGCAGGGACTTCCCAACAGCCTTCAAACCCACCAATTCGATTGATTCCAGCAGTGACTAAGAAGAAATCGGATTTTCGGGTTCCTCCACCCCGGGCTCCTTAGTGATACTCAGCTGGAACTGTTGTGGGTTGGGGAATCCCTCAACAGTCCAGCGTCTGAAGGAGATCCATCGACGGAATGCTCCTGACATCTTCTTCCTCATGGAAACAAAGAACAACACCGAGATGATCAACAAGACCCTCCAATGGCTCCCACTGGATAATACATTTGCAGTTCCCCCTCATAGTCCAGGAGGAGGAGGGCTCTTTCTTATATGGAAACCTGACGTTCAACTCACAGTCAGAGAAAGCACAAAAGACTTTATTGATACTATCATTGTTGACAAGGGAGTTACCTTTCAAGTGACATTCGTCTATGGTGAACCAGATCATACGAAGAGATATGATGTTTGGCAACAGATATCCTCGCTTCAACCATCACCAGGAACTCCATGGTTTCTAACCGGAGACTTCAATGAGATCACCGATAATAGTGAGAAGTCTGGAGGCCCTGAAAGAGCAGAAGGCACGTTCTGTGCATTTAGATCATTCCTCTCACAAAACGACCTTTTTGATATCAAACATTATGGAAATTTTCTATCGTGGAGAGGAAACAGAAACTCACATGTGGTCCAATGTCGACTTGATAGAGCAATCAGTAATAGCGAATGGATGGATATCTTCCCATAAAGCCGCAGTCAATACTTGATGTTTGAAGGCTCGGATCATCGGCCCCTATTATCCTTCCTAGATACTACAAGAAAGAAAGGGAGAAAAATCTTCAGATTTGATAGGAGATTAAAGGATAATGTGGAGATAAAAGCTCTAGTTCAGAACGTGTGGGATGCTAACCCATACCTGGATGTAGAAGACCGCTTAAGCCTCTGTCGTAAAGAAATCTGCAAATGGAGTAAAGCCTTTCAAGAGAATAGTAGGAAGCACTTGGATCTCCTTAAATCCCAACTGGAGGCAGCTATGTCAAGTCTCACTCCCAACAATGACCTGATTCATCAGCTAAACATGAGTCTACTTCAAACTTATGTTAAAGAAGAGGAGTATTGGAGACAGAGGAGTAGACAACTCTGGTTAACTCTAGGAGATTCCAATACAGGCTACTTTCATGCTACTACTAAGGCACGAAAAGCGAAGAACAGGTTGACAGTTCTAGAGGATGAGGAGGAAGTACCTCATTTCGAGGAAGAGAAGATTGCCAAGCTTATATGTAAGTATTATGATCATCTCTTCATCTCTACCGACTATGATGGACATCAGACGGTTGAAGAAGCACTCTCCCCTTGTGTTACACCTGAAATAAATGAAGCTTTGATCAGAGATCCAACACCAATAGAGATAAAGGATGCATTATTTGCAATCCATCCTGATAAAGCACCTGGACCTGATGGCTTCTCAGCATGCTTCTTTCAAGCCAACTGGGATGTGGTAGGACCTGAGATAATCCGCGAAATCCAACAATTCTTCTCGTCTTGCAGTCTCAGACCTACACAAAACGTGACACACGTCAGGCTCGTTCCTAAAATCATAGGAGCTAAAAAGTGGCTGACTACAGGCCTATAGCGTTATGTAATGTGTTCTTCAAGATCATTTCGAAGCTGCTAGCACTACGCCTAAAGTCAGTTCTACACTTGATCATCTCAGAAAATCAGTCGGCCTTTATACCAGGGAGAGCTATATCAGACAATGTTCTGATAACACACGAGGTACTACACTATCTACAAAATTCTAAAGCGACAAAGAGATGCACAATGGCCGTCAAAACTGACATGTCCAAAGCCTACGATAGAGTTGAATGGAGGTTTATTGCACAAGTCCTAGAAAGGCTGGGTTTTCACGAGAAATGGATTAAACTGATTATGCAGTGCGTTACCACAGTGACATACTCCTACCTGATTAATGATACTGCCTACGGTTCAGTTACACCTAACAGAGGAATCAGACAGGGAGACCCATTATCCCCATATCTGTTCATCCTCTGTGGACAGGTACTTTCGGGTTTGTGCCAAAACGCAGAGAAAGAAGGTACCTTATTGGGAGTGCGCGTAGCAAGAGGCAGCCCTCGTGTCAATCATCTGCTCTTCGCAGATGATACTATGTTCTTCTGCTATACGACTCCAACAAGCTCCCAGAAACTGAAAAGCATCCTATGGGATTATGAGAAAGCTTCAGGACAGAAGATCAATGCTGATAAATCTTCGATCACGTTCTCATCAAAAACCCCTGCAGAAATAAAGAGTGAAGTGATGAATGCTCTAGGTATTAGTAAAGAAGGAGGTTCAGGTAAATACTTAGGATTACCTGAACACTTCGGGAGGAAGAAGAAGGATCTATTCACTAGCCTAGTTGATAAAATCAGACGAAGAGCCCAAAGCTGGTCCACGAAGAGACTCTCCAAAGCTGGTAAATTGACGATGCTGAAGGCAGTACTCTCAGCCATTCCCACCTACACTATGTCTTGTTTTGAGCTACCTGTCAGCCTGTGCAAAAGGATAAAGTCAGTTCTTTTACGCTTTTGGTGGGATACATCAGACGGTAATCGCAAAATGTGTTGGGTAGCATGGGATACTCTAACGATACCGAAAGCAGGAGGTGGACTAGGACTCAGAGATATACAGTTATTCAATCAAACCCTCCTAGCGAAACAGGCATGGAGGATTCTGACCAAGCCGGACAGTCTATTTGCTCGTGTACTACTAGGAAAGTATTGCCATAAAAAACACTTCCTAGATGCTACAGCACCTACTGCTTGCTCCCATGGATGGAGAAGCATTCTAAGTGGAAGAGATTTACTAAAAGAAGATCTAGGCAAGGCAATTGGTAATGGACAAACAACAAAACTCTGGAAAGATTCGTGGATTTCCTCTAAAGAACACATCAGACCTACGGACCTATTCCGGAAGAAGCACTAGACCTTACAGTGGCTGACCTTCTAACAACGGAGATGACTTGGAATAAACAAAGGATACAGGAGTTATTACCTCATGTGGCAACTGAGATCCAACTCATCCAGCCAAGTCTCTCAAAAACGGAGGATATCTACATTTGGCAACCTCTAACGTCAGGAGTCTACACGTCAAGGTCAGGATATTATGCGGCATCGATGAGAGGAAACGCCAGAGTCAGAGCGCCAAGGGAAGAATTTGATTGGATTAAGGATGTTTGGTCCTCAACCTGCTCACCAAAGATGAAATTATTTCTTTGGTCAGTAATCCAAAAGGCACTCCCACTTGGAGAGCAATTACAACAAAGAGGAATACGAGCAGATGCTGTGTGCTATAAATGCAAAGGAGTGGAATCAGCGATACATACCTTCTTTGAGTGCCCTTTTGCAAAAGAAGTATGGAATCTGGTCCCACTTAAACATGTAGTTCACCTAGCTACAGGAGGAAGCTTCAAAGATGCAATAGTGGCGTTCCGACAAGCGATCTGCCTTCCACCGACAGGAGCGTCCACCTTCATTCTCCCATGGATCTGCTGGACGATTTGGACCACCAGAAACCTTGCGCTTTTTGAGAAAAGATACCTATCCCCTGTGGAGGTGGTAACAAAAGGTCTCAGACTAGCCAGAGAATGGAGCTTCGCACAGATAAAGAAAGTGAGCACAATGAAACCGATACCTTCAGTGGCCCGATCGCTATGTCCTCCACCAGAAGAAACGACGGTAATGATAGGCAAGTCAGACGCGGCCTTTGATAGTATCACAAATCGAGCAGGTTTTGCTTGGATCTTCACAGATTCAACAGGTACCATAATAGGACAAGGCTCCACAACCCAGGACTTCATCGGATCTCCTCTAATTGCTGAAGCATTAGCGCTCCGATCAGCAGTTCTCTCCGCGTTGGACCACGAGATTTCACATCTCAAAATGTTCTCCGACAACAAAACGCTCATCAGAGCAATCTCAAACGACATGCAGGTCTCGGAAATCTTTGGTATCGTTAAAGACATCCAACAGATGACCTCTGCTTTTGTCGGCATAAACTTCTATCATCTTTCTCGTTTGCAAAACTGTGAAGCTGATCTCTTGGCTAAACAGGCTCTTCAAATTTCTGTGTAATGGACCCCTTTTAGGGGAAGACTTGGGACTGAGGCCTTTTATGATTAATGATTGAATGGTGTCACAAAAAAAAATAGCTCTATGAAAAAAAAACACAAGGACTGAAGGGCTCTCTCTCTAGTAAGTGGTTACTTAACAATCCACATCTAAAAGACCAAAACAGCAAAAACATTGTCGTTTAGCTTTTGAGGATGAATCAGAAAATACCAAACTCCGCCTTGTAAGAACAAAAAGATAAAAGAGTATAAAATTGGCAAGTGGCAACTCAATTTAACCATAGATGGTCTCTATAGGTCAGTGGCTAACTAACAAAGCAACGTTATGTAAAAATTATACATGTGATTGCGGAGACAACTCATGTGGTAAGAAAAGAAAAAAAAAACTACTCTTTGGGTAAAAATGTGTGATAGCCTCCATTTGCTCAAAATATTACAGTGAGAGACCATACGTTATTGTTCCAAAGATTCTGTATGAAAAATCAAAGACATAAAAATAAACCTATAAGTTTTCTTACTAAGAAAGATCCAGACCTAAGAAAGCATGTTCCCGACTTCGAACAATCGCTGATCAAATAAATTTAGTAAGGGAAGCATCAAGCATCCCATAAGAACTAGTATTTGTTTACGTACGTTATAACTTCAAATCTATACTATTATTTGAGAAGTAAATTTGCTTAGTTGTCATGTATTCCATGACTTTAGGTAATTTTGCTTATTTGTCATATTCTCCATAGTTTTAGGTAATTTTATTTATTTATTATATGCTTAATAATTATAATTAATAGTTTTGCTTATTTTTAATAATTTTAATTAAACATGTGATTTAAGATAATCACAATATTATAACATCTTATTTAGAATATATCATCTTATTTATAATTATTTTTGATATATGATGGTTGATTCTTATTTTGATGTTTTTAAGTAAAAGTTTAAGTTTTTTGCTTATTTGTCATATTTTCCATAGTTTTAAGTAATTCTGCTTATTTGTCATATGTTTAATAAATATAATTAATAATTTTACTTATTTTTATATTTTATTTAAAAATGTGATTTAAGATGATCACAATATTATAGCATCTTATTCAGGATATATCATCTCATTTATGATTATTTAACTTTTGGATATATGTTGGGTTAATTCTTATTTTGGTGTTTTTTTTGATTAAAGGCTCATTTTGGTATATGTTTCAGATTGATACTAAATATTAATTGATATAAGAGATGTATATTTGGTGCATCCATATTTGATAGTGTTGGTTCATTATTTCATTATCCGTAAATGATTATCTGTAAAATATAATATTTGACTCTACTTATCATAATAATAATATATAAGTGCTAACACAAGGAAAACTATCTACGATGCAGAATCTATTTTATTATTTAAACCGACTCTATTACCAAATCTATGTAAATATATATATTATTTTAGTTTTTCTGATTTAATATATTTCCCATAATTTTAGATTTAATCATAGTTTATGTTTAATTATAGTCTTAGTAAATAATTTTAGTGATTTAATCATTATCTTGAGAATAATTAAAATAATTATAACGATAGTATCATATTTAAATTTATATTATATTTACTTTAGTAATATTAAAATATCATCTATATATTTATATTATATTTTGTTTAGTAATATTGACCCGGCTCTATTATATATATATATATATATATATATATATATATATATATATACATCTCACATAACATAATATAAATCATCTATCTTGTAAAATTAACATTTTAGGAAATAAAAATTACTCATTGTTATAATTTTGAAAAATTGGCAAAGAATTCAAAAATATTTATAATATTATTTGCGAAGTAATTTTTTTTCTTTCATGATAAAAATTAGAGCATTTAAAATCTTTATTACCCTTAATAAATAATTAGATTAGTTAATAGTATATAATTATCCATAAATTAAAAAAAAGAATTTCATTAATAACTTGCATCATAATATTTTAAAATATATATAAATATCTGTATATAGTTTTTATGTATATATATGAATGTTTTCACGTTTATTTTATGTAATTAAGATATTTTATTAAAATAAAACACTTTATCTTATATAAGGGATAATATGTATTTAACAATTCAAAAGCATGAAAATAATTTATGCTAATGGGTTTTTGAAAATTTATTCAAATGATATTTAATATTTATAAATTTTTGAATTTTTTTAAACCCGCAAGTGCGGGCAAAACACCTAGTACTGTATATAATAATATTACAGATACCAAAACCTCTGTTGGAACTAAAGGGTTAGCGCCTACGACGTCGTTTGCTGTCTTTAATCAGTTCTAAATCGATTGATTCGATTCATCTTTGGATCCCCTGAGAACAGAAAGAGAAACCTGAAACAACGAAAGCTTCGGCAAATAGGAAAAAAAAATGGCAGGAAGATTGAGCGGTGTGGCCTCACGAATCATGGGTGGAAACGGCATCGTAGCCCGATCCGCCGCCTCTTCTCTCCGTCAGCGCGCTGGCATGGGTCTCCCCGTGGGCAAGCACATCGTCCCCGATAAGCCTGTGAGTCAGTCAAACTCAAATCTCTCTTACGATTCTTTCTAACTAAAACTCGTTATCGGTTTTTGAGACTCTTTTCCAATTGATTTTGATTTCTCAGCTTTCGGTTAACGACGAGCTGATGTGGGACAACGGGACTGCGTTTCCAGAGCCTTGCATAGATCGGATTGCTGATACCGTTGGGAAGGTGGGTTTAGGTTTTTTTTTCGAATTGTTTTTTTTTTTTACGGCTTGAAATCGAATTGTTTTAAGAGTGGTTGATGTTTTGGATATGGATTGGAACAGTATGAAGCATTGGGATGGTTGTGTGGCGGTTTAGGGTTCTTTGCTACTCTTGGTTTGCTCGCTGTTGTGAACGATAAGGCTTCCAAGGTTCCTTTTGTAAGTTAAAATGTTTTCAACTTTCTATGTAGTTTATGTTCTCATGGTTTTACTATATAATGTTATCCTCTGCTGCTCTTAGTTCGATTCATCAAACAACACTGTCGTCTCCGCTGTACATAATATGAAATATAGACATGGAGTAGGCTTATTCACCAAAGGCTATTCAGTTAAAAGAATGTTCTTTTCTTCAGCTGCTGAATGCAGCAATCAATATTCAGCTTTTGATTTTTGCTTGTTTATGATCGACAAATCAATTCTTGTTGTTTGCTATTGCTTCTGGCCAAAGTATTGGAAGACATGGATCTTTTAGACACGTTGTTTTCATCGTCGTTTCTTTATTGAGGGATCATGTACAGTGTTATTAGGAACAGTTGAAAGAAACACACATTGGTTCTTGGGAACTCTTGTACATGCTTAAGCTCATACGCGGGTCAAATAATATTGAAGCGTCTAGTTAAGAGTATTAGCAGTTATAATCAATGTTTCAGTTCTCTTAGCGGCCACTGGCCAACGATCATAGATTAGTGGCCACTGGCCAACTATCATAAAACTTGTATCAAAGGCTATACTATGATGATTTTTTCTTTTTTTTTTGAAATATTTCGAGTTATAGAAGCTGAACAGAATTCTAGGACTAGGGCTAAGAAGTTGCTCTTTGTTTTCTTTTGTCTAGACATCAGATGAACTGCTACTGTTGTTCTCTAGTTTGTCATCTTTCTCCTCGTGTATTTTTTTCTTATCATTGTGCTACTTGTTATTCCATTTAATGATAATCTTTTACTATGTTGTTGCTGCAGACACCACGAGTGTATCCGTATGATAACCTGAGAGTGGAGCTTGGAGGAGAGCCGTAGAAGAGACCTATCAAGTGATCTACTTAATCAAAACTCAAGCAGTTTTTCTTCACTGCTTTGTTCTACAAAAATGTTTTAATTTCCTCCTCAGAACGTGAAGACAAAACGAATAAAAGAGACTTGCGTTTTTCATTTACATGTGCTGTCCCTGTTATTAACAGTGACCAATTTGAGTGATTCATAAGACTAATAAGACATCTGTTTTCAATAAATCTGAAACTCTGTTCGGTTGTGTCTACACAAGTGAACACAAAGCAGTAGCGACATGTGTAATACTAAGCTTTAGCCTTGGATGACTCCAAACAATGATGGCTAAAGAAATAGGAAAGAAGACTTAAGACAGAAATAGAAAGTTACTGAACGTGGCATGTGTGAGTGGGGAGCATTGAGAGGGACTTGAACTAGCATGTCACCGTTTTGGATTTTCCAAAAATATTGGAAAAAAATTGGTGTTAATCATTACGTATTAGGTATTTATTTCCTCCTTTTTGTATGATTTCATGTCTTATACGCATAACGTTCGTTTATTTATGCCTCTGTATTCGTTTACCCTGATCATTTATCTATCCAAAAAATCAAAACTCATCACGACAAGTCGGTTTGGAAAGACAATTTGTATTGCGCCTATATAATCAGACAAATAACTTACGGGTAAAACTTCATTTCGTGAATGAATGGTGTGACGGCCTTTATATTATACATAGAAAGTAGACTTCAAACATATACAATAGAATAATTCGAAATGTTTTTAGTGTGGGATAATGAGTTGGATTTGGCTTTAGACAAAAATACAAGTCTAATTGTGACAACTAACTTACGGGGTTACGTTTGGAGACCACATATATTCTACACCTCAGCTGATTAAACCTAGTTTGAAGATAATCATTCGTATATATTTGACTATTAAGAGGTGGAATCGAAGACAGCCCACATGACATGAGTCATTAGACTCATTACCCATTAGGTATGATCACTTTCGATCTTTCAAATATTCCATTTGAGTCTTAGTTTCACTAATCTGATTTGCCTACGTGTTATCTTCATTCTTGCCCTTCTTCTCCATGATTGTTTGGACCTCGACAAAACTAAATCATTATTATTCGTCCGACACACCCCTCTCTCATTATCAAAGCCGGTCTACACCGAATGAAACATTCGTTTTTACCTTCAAATTTTTGTAACTAATATATATATTGAGGTTTGGTGGTCCCTAAATTATTATTTTTGAAAATAGTAAGATCTGTATATTAAAATGTTTATCACCCACAAAAGTACTCATCATGTTATACACTTTATATATGCAATCAGGAATAATTCTTAAGTCTTCATTTTATTGGACTAATTGATATAGCAAAACTCATCATACCTAATATAATATACATACATATGTATGTACTTACTTTTAGACCGAGTGAATATATATCTCTTAGGCAGAATTAATAGACAAAGAAAAATGTCTTACCCTTCAATGATTCTAAGTTCTAACATATGAATATTTGACCCAAAATAAGTTCCGTTATCTATTTTTTGTATTTAGTAATTACAAAAAAAATGGAGAAAAAGGCCAAGAAAGAGGAAGGTATGAACCAGGGAAGTTGGGCTCTGGCGGATTACCAAAGGCTGCACTTCTTAACGTGTCCTACTCTACCTCGACTCTTGCCAACTGTTTGGCTCTTCCTTCTTCCTTTTTTTGAAAATTATCTCTTCCTTCTTCCTCCTTTGTTCGTTTGTAAACATTTTCATAACCTCTTCACAATTAAAATTAAAACATTATTTGCTTCGTACCTAGTACTGTTAAAATTACTTCCATATCATGGATATTTTATAATAAAAGAGACTAAGAATCAAACTACAACAAAGTTTACCCGCAACTCTTTGAATTGATTCTTTATTTTCCTATATCAGTATATAATTATGATTAAGTAGCAGTAAACTGTCATGTCATGCTTACTTGTAATCTTCATCTCTACTGTTCTTTTGGGTCATCAGATTCCAGATTTTACAAGCCATCACAGTTGGCCACTTGTAAATTACTTAGTCCCCATCATTTATGGGTCCATGATATATTATAGTACAGAAAAAATAATTATAAAACTAACTTCCATATATAATTCAATCATATTCACTTCAAAATAAAATAACGACCTTTCTTTGTATTTATTTACCCATTATCCAACAATACGATTTTGTCTTCTTAGAGAAAGCACCGTCTCTTTTCATTATTGCGACCCTCGTTATATTATTCATGAAATTAATTGAAATAACCAGCACATATTGGTGATATATGCACGCTGGAAAACATTTTTGTTTCATGTACAACATTTTACATGAAAAAAACAAACCGAACACGATCCTATATGACCATACAAATTAATTCTATAATATAAACCTACATTCGTTTTTTTACCGAACACATTATAAAAATTAAATAAATCTTATTATAAAAAGGCCCCTTCTCTTCTTACATCTATCTATTTCTTTTATCCCCTTCCTCTAAAACCGGAGTTAACACAATGAACGGTGATCATGTCTCCGTTGCAGACTCCGACGATATGAAATCACCGCTCTTGCCGGTCGTCCATAATGACGAGCCAACAGAAAACAAAACGGTGGGGCAACATCTCCGGACAATATTCACGCCGAATAATTGTTACATCGCTCTTGGTCCTCTTCTTTGCGCCGTCGTGTGTCTATGCGTAAGGCTCGGCGGAGATGATACGATGAGGGCCAGGAACATGCTTGGCGTTCTTGTCTGGATATTCGAGTGGTGGTTGACGGAGGCCGTTCCGATGCCTATCACATCCATGTCGCCACTTTTCCTATTCCCTCTCTTCGGAATCACGCCGGCGGATGACGTGGCAAGTTCTTACATGGATGACGTCATCGCCCTTGTCCTGGGCAGCTTCATTCTCGCTCTCGCCGTCGAACACTATAATATCCACCGTCGTCTCGCCCTTAACGTGAGTCGTTTTATCTCTTTGTTTAATTTCTTTATCTTTTTTCTCTCTCATATTTTCATGGAATATTTTGTCTTTTTTAGTTTTCTTAAGCATCGTTTTTAAATGGTTGATTCACCTTTTCATGTGTTAGAAAAAATAATATGTTTTTATATATTTTGATTATTTTAAGGTGGTACAATCTGGATGAGCCATGTATCCATGTGTAGTTAGGGATTCTGATCCTAGTAAATAGTATTTAACTAATCAGATGATTTTGCGTGGGTCCACGAATGAGTTGATTATACAACTTTGAATCTTTGATCATTATGTGGAGAACTTTCAACTGAATCCCCACTTATTAAACTAAACGGCAGTGGTCTATTTATATATAAAAAGGATGGGATGCAGATAATTGTAGATGTATTCAAGAAATGTTTATATAAATTTTGTTCTACATGGTACAAGTCTGATAAATTCAACATATGAAAATTAAGTGGCGCTATTTTTTAAGTTGGAAACACTTTTCATATTTCCAATTTAAAAATTCCTGCCACTTAATTTTTATATACATCATTTCTGTACTTTTATACTGTGTAAAATCTTTTAATTAATGGCCTAGGCAAATCCATATATCATAGTGTTCAATAAGTCCTGCATATTGAGACAAGGGTTAGCAACTTGCAACTATGATCATCAACAGTCCATACTATGATATATCCTAATTAATTAGATCGCAGTTTAAATAAATAAATAAATAAGACACCACATATCTGATAATGATTATTCTTATTCGTAAAGATAACTATGGTGTTCTGCGTGGAGCCTCTAAACGCGCCACTGCTACTTCTTGGCATCTGCGCAACGACGGCGTTCGTGAGTATGTGGATGCACAACGTGGCGGCTACTGTCATGATGATGCCAGTCGCTACAGGGATACTTCAAAGACTGCCCTCTTCATCAGTAATGGTGCATCCTGCGGTGGGGAAGTTTTGCAAGGCGGTGGTGCTCGGTGTGATATACTCGGCATCAATTGGTGGAATGAGCACACTGACAGGAACAGGTGTGAATCTGATACTTGTCGGGATGTGGAAAAGCTATTTCCCGGAGGGTAATCCAATCAGTTTCAGCCAATGGTTCTTCTTTGGTTTCCCGTTAGCTTTGTGCATATTCTTGGTCCTTTGGGGTATTCTATGTGTGTTGTATTGTCCTAAAGGATCAGGGAAAGCTCTCTCTCCTTATCTTCATAAATCTCATCTTCGTAGAGAGCTTGAGATGTTAGGACCAATGAGTTTCGCTGAAAAGATGGTCTTGTCTGTATTTGGTGGGTTGGTTTTGTTGTGGATGACAAGAAATATAACACAAGATATCCCCGGCTGGGGTAGCCTGTTCCACGGTCGGGCCGGGGATGGAACGGTGAGTGTGATGATGGCTACACTGCTGTTTATAATCCCAAACAAAATTAAAAAAGGAGAGAAGCTAATGGATTGGGGTAAATGCAAGAAACTCCCGTGGAACATAGTGTTATTATTAGGAGCTGGATTCGCTATAGCTGATGGAGTACGCTCCAGTGGCTTAGCTGAAGTCTTATCCAAAGGTCTAGTGTTTCTTGAAACAGCTCCTTATTGGGCCATTGCTCCAACCGTTTGCCTCATCGCTGCTACCATCACTGAGTTCACTTCAAACAACGCAACTACTACTTTGTTGGTTCCCTTACTCATAGAGATTGCAAAGACAATGGGTATCCATCCTCTGCTCCTTATGGTCCCTGGTGCCATAGGAGCTCAGTTTGCTTTCTTGCTGCCCACGGGAACACCCTCTAATGTCGTAGGATTCACGACAGGGCATATTGAGATCAAAGACATGATTAAGACAGGATTGCCTCTAAAGATCGCAGGAACCGCCTTTCTCTCTGTCTTGATGCCAACCCTTGGTATACTTCATTTTACGATCATATATAATATAATAGTCACCTTCTTTATAATGCAGTTTGAATTATAGTTGCTTATCTATATGTTGCATGGCAGGGGCTTACGTTTTCGCAACAAAAGGATGAGTTTAGTTCGTGGGTTGAAGCACAAGACCACAAACACTATTGATTCATTGTACTATATTCTTACAAGGGGGCATCAAGATATGTCAATCACACCGGGGAAATTTAAATGTGGTACGTCAACAAACCGGCCCATTTTTGTAACCTGCTAGATTATAGTTTCCGGTACGATTGTTTTCTTTTGGGCCTACAATCTACCGGTAAATTTGGTCCTTTTTTGTGTATATATATTGAGAACAGTTATTTATATATAATTATGGGTATTGCAAAAACTCGTAATAGTCTAGTGTCAATTTATTCATTGTCCTACTCGTTAATGATTCCGCCACATCACTGTTCAGCATGACTTCTTCTGTTTTCGCGTTGCTACAAACACAAGAAAGAAGAAAAGAAAAGGATCATGCCTTGTTTACATCAACAATTGTATGTCCTGCTTGTATTAGTTTTATCCGTTACACCATTTATGTTATTTATTTGTCCTTTGATATATAGTTGTGTATTAATTAAACTATTAGTTAATATGATTGTCTTTTTTTTGAGAAAAGTTAATATGATTGTCATTATATTATATCCTTTTGTGTATTTATTTTTTGTAGGTAGTAGTTGGCCATTGCAAAATTCACACAAATGAAATCCAGTTTATATATAAAGAGTGGTACTCCTTACTCCATATATAGCCTTGGTTTGTATATATTTAGGCTGTATTCCAAAACAGAATATATATTACCTAATGTCAGGAAATCCATGAGTTAAATTTTAAATTCTGATATGATAAACTACACTTCAATATATACTCAACCTTCTGTGGAAGCATCTTTGGTCCAGTGATTTGACTAATGGTTCAATTGCTTCTACATTCGGAGGTCTAAAGTTCAAACCCCAGAAAATATCAAATTATGCAGATTATGGAGAAACAAGTTACAAGAGATCTCCAACTTGGTGCATGGTGTACCATCGAACATGGATCTCATAGGACAGCTCAGAGTGGTGCAGTCATGCGTGTATTCTCATAAGATGGTAGAATTGTCGGCTGTAGAATCGTCTTTGTAATAGCATAATTAATCGATAATAATCGATCATGACGTTAAAAAAAATATATACTCAACCTTCTTAGAATATAATTGTGAGTATTAAAAAATACATTCTTTATTGCTTTTCTAACTTTTTAATATCTTTTATGTGTGATAAAAATACATTTGTTTCATTGTGTGTCTTGTAAATGTGTAACGTATTCATGAATTTAATGTTCTAAAAAAACTTATGGTGGCAAGTTCCAAAATGGCAAAAAATTGTAATTTATGACTGAAAGATAAATATGGTTACAAAACAAAAGGTTAAAAGATAAATTCAGAACCCAACTTTTTAAAATAAATCAAACTTATTTAAATGTATTTTCATAAATTTATTAAAATATTCTTATATTACTCCCTCCGTTTAAAATAAATGTCGTTTTATGATTTCTATGTAAAATTTATTAATAAGATTCTTTTATTTATTTTTCTATTAGTTGAAATATAGTTAGATGTATTGGTACTGATATTTTTATTTTGAAAATGTACAAAATTAAATGTTTTCTTAATCTATGTATATGAACCTAAAAAGACAACTAAATTGAAATGGAGGGAGTAACATCTTTACCTCACTTGTGCCATATTAATCTGCACCACAAGTGGTAGGTCTCTACTATAAAGAACCCTGAAAACCTCCTTGCCATTTCCAATTCGACGATTCAAACTTCAAAGCATAATAAATGAATAGTAAAACAAACTTCTTCCTTCTTCTACTGCTCTCTCTCGTCCTTTTCCCTCTTTACGCGTTTGCAGCGGCCCGTGTGAGCGGATGGAGGCCCATCAGCAATGTTAAGGACCCTCACGTTGTAGAGATCGGTGAATTTGCTGTCTCTGAGTACGACAAGCAGATCAAGTTTGGACTCAAGTTCGTGGCGGTTGTTAGCGGAGAGTCTCAAGTAGTTGCAGGTGCTAATTACCGGCTTATTGTAACCGTGGATGGCGGCCTACGCGTAGCCGAAGCTGATGCGAGCAAAAAGTACGAGGCAATTGTATGGGAGAAACCGTGGATCAAATCGATGAATCTCACTTTTTTCAAGCCCTTCGTTTAATGGTCGTTTCTCTCTGAGTTTTTCATGTAATAGATCTTAAAAAAGAGCAATAAAAAAGGAATTAATGTCAGTTTCTGTAGTATATCTGGTTTTGAAGTCTCTTGTTGTTATGGCAAAGAACGAGTTACGAGTGTGATGCAGATGAAGAAATGGTTAGTAACTTAGTATAATTGATTGAACAAGTGTCGATTGACACATCCGCTACATATGCCCGCTAATATGCTGTCTAGATTATGGAGTCACAAGACCGTTGAGAGATGATATCACCAAATTGAATTATTGGATATCATTTTGTGAAAAAATATCACAAGGAGTCAAGGAGACACAAGAGAACATGTGATGTGAATATGTGATCATGTGAGGGGAAGTGTTGAAGGTGTAAAGCGAACATGTCATTTGTCTTTTGGTCCACTAGGTCAATTAATGTGACCAGTATTTTTTTTTTTTTTTTGCTAAGATAATCTGACCAATATTTAAATTATTCAAGGGAATTAAAATGTATAACCATACAAAAATTATAATTCACCAAATAACCATATGGTCAGAATATGCAATACATTTTTTTGTGCAACAGGATATGCAATAAATTATTATGTAATATTACTATATTTATCCATAAACAATCTCATCTTTTGATTCATTTTTTTCTTTTCTTTTTTTTTTCTCTTCTCATTTAATATGATATATATTTTATTTATCAGTATAATTTAGCAAAATAAAAATATCAGAATAAATCATACATATTTCTTAGATATATTGTATTTTGAATTTTTTTCAAACGGATATTAGTTCTTTTAAAAATATA